>NC_092263.1:16146247-16353747 GCF_036320965.1 Panulirus ornatus | reverse complement strand
TTCTTATTATAAAAACGCTTGGTTGAGGGGGGTGGGGGGTGGGTGGGGTGATGCCTGGGAGGTGAGTTGATTGATGTTGGCAGATAGTGCGGCTCTGGTGGCTGAATGGAGAAATTCTTCACCTTACACACTCCAGGTGTGTCAGTAGCTCTGTATCAGACTTCTTTTCACACGCATTCTGTATCTTCTTAATGTATCCAAACGGGAGGCCCTGGGGGAGGTAACGTGGGGAGGCCCTGGGGGACGTAACGTAGGGAGGCCCTGGGGGAGGTAACGTGGGGAGGCCCTGGGGAACGTAACGTAGGGAGGCCCTGGGGGACGTAACGTGGGGAGGCCCTGGGGAACGTAACGTGGGGAGGCCCTGGGGGACGTAACGTGGGGAGCCCTGGCGGACGTAACGTGGGGAGGCCCTGGGGGACGTAACGTGGGGAGCCCTGGGGGTCGTAACGTGGGGAGGCCCTGGGGGAGGTAACGTGGGGAGGCCCTGGGGGACGTAACGTAGGGAGGCCCTGGGGGACGTAACGTGGGGAGGCCCTGGGGAACGTAACGTGGGGAGGCCCTGGGGGACGTAACGTGGGGAGGCCCTGGGGGAGGTAACGTGGGGAGGCCCTGGGGGACGTAACGTAGGGAGGCCCTGGGGGACGTAACGTGGGGAGGCCCTGGGGAACGTAACGTGGGGAGGCCCTGGGGGACGTAACGTGGGGAGCCCTGGGGGACGTAACGTGGGGAGGCCCTGGGGGACGTAACGTGGGGAGGCCCTGGGGGACGTAACGTGGGGAGGCCCTGGGGGACGTAACGTGGGGAGCCCTGGGGGACGTAACGTGGGGAGGCCCTGGGGCACGTAACGTGGGGAGGCCCTGGTGGACGTAACGTGGGGAGGCCCTGGGGGACGTAACGTGGGGAGGCCCTGGGGAGGTAACGTGGGAGGGGGAGAGCCTGCTGGTAACATACCTATGGGAGTGATCATACGCTCGACGGTGAGGAAGGCGGCCAGGTTAGCGGTGTACGAGGAGATGATGATGAGCGTGAAGAACCACCAGATCCCGCCCACGATCCTCGTCGAGCACGCCTGCACGACCACCAGCACGCCCACACGACCACCAGCACGCATGGCCACCAGGCAGGAGATAAGTCAACGTTAATTTGTAAGATGCAGGCCGCCATGATGGCCACCAAGAGATGAGCGCCTGTGTGTGCCATGTCATGTGTTGGGTCTTGTTTATGATGTGTCCAGTACAAGAGCAGGACACCCACGTCCTCTCTCCTCCTCATAGTTCTACAGGTTACTCTCATTACTTAATGGCATTACAACATAAACTATCTCAGGGCCGGCAGACACTGTCATCCTTTATATAGCTGGGCCACCTCATTCTTCGGTTATTTATCTTCCCTTCTGAATGAATTTAAGAGAAGATAATCAGCAGGAAGGAAAGTGATATATAGCGGTAACTACCCGACTTCAGGAACCCTCATCCAGAACCTCTTTCTTAAGAGCTGGACAGTGTTACTCCTTCCTACTTTCCTGTGTTACTTACCTGTCTTCAGTCATCATACCTCCCCTCAGTCACTCTCACCATTCATTTTTCACATTAAGTACATAAAGAAGGAAAGTTGCATCAAGATGAAAGACAAGTAAATTTAACATAAGTTCCAGTGAGTCCCTCACGTGGTATTAGCAGCCTGTTATTCAGTGACACATCAAAGGGAATTAAGGAAAAAGTCGACTTCCGTCAAATGGCGGCAGTCGATGCGCTTCGACACTCCAGTCACACTTGATAATCCTGTAAGGCGATTCCCCGTGGATTATAGACGACCTCGTGCCAAGGAACAGCGGCCAAGAATTGCTGGGGAAGGAAATGGATTTTTCTTTCTTTTTCCAAGACCTGAGGTCGACTGGGCTAGATACGTGAGGCACAGTGAGGCCCTCTGTGTCGGGTCAGTGAGGGGCTCTGTGTCGGGGAAGATTACCCAGGGACGCATTCACCGCCACAGGAAACTGTAGGATTCAAGCAATCATTGATCCACAATCATGCTGGTGCTCCCATCGTGCTTCCCTGGCTAGGTCATTTACCCATAGTCCATGAGCTTGGCTTTGAAATGTTATATCCGTATGGGAATGAAGATGGCAGAACTGAAGTATTGTGTGAGCGATTCCACCACTCTAAAGTGTTGAAAGTATAGACGACGTTTGATACAAGCTCAGAGCCAGTATATAAATTAAGGAATAAGAAACTGAGGAGTCTAGTCTCTTAATGGGTCGTGATGACCAGCGGCTGCTGTGGAAGTGTCCTGTGTTCACTGTTCTTTATAATTTGTGTAGATGACCTGCCAGATGGACTGGACTTATACCTCACTATATTTCTCGATGATGTTAATGTCGTGAGGCAAATGATGAGCATTGCGTCAACGTATAATGAAAACGTTGACCAAGTTTGGCCTCGTCATGATCGGTGAAATTCAGCTCAAGTACTCGAGGATGGGACACGATGAGGAAGCTCTCAGTGCCATTGTTATTTAGCAGGAAATAAGCTGCAGACATGTGTATGTGAGAGGGACTTACGGAGCATCATTGTACCTAACCTTGAAGAAAGTATTAAAGAAAAACTGTCACAAGCAAATATAAGAATCGTATTTTAGTGGCAGGGTAAGGAAACATTCCACAAACTATTTACTTCATACATTTGGCCAAAACTAGAATATCACTGAACCGTTTAGAAGACTATATTTAAGATATCATAGATAACTAATAGTTAAGGTCCGAAGGAAGTAAATAAAGATGGTAGCAGAATTAAGAGCTGGGTTATAGGGAGAGGTTAAGGGCCATATCTGCCAACACGTATAATAAGAAAACCGATCAGATCTCAAGTTTCTGAACCAGTTTGATGATACTGACAGAGAACTGTTCTTCGAAATACGCAAAAACAGAGGAACCAGAATCTTACCTTGGGGTTGAGGTCGGAGCCCTGCTGCATGAGGGTGCCGATGGTGAACCAGAAACTGTTGGAGAGAGAGAACTGGTTTTCGACGATGTCGTTCTCTTGGGCGCAAGGATGAGGATTGTACCATTCATAGGGCGAGAACCTGGCCACGATGAACATAGTGATGGAGACTAACACGTAGGCCGCCAGTACATACAGCCAAATCTCGATGGCCAGGGGGTTCATAAAGGAAAACAGACGCGTTTGTTGATTGGTGGGAACCTGCCAGGTCGAGAGAGAGATGAGTCTTTTTGGTGAGGAGAGAGGAGACTGGGCCTGGCGTAACCAGCATGTATGGCAGACAGGTGAGAACACAGTAGGTAGTGTGTCCACAGTGCATTAATGAGTGTGAATGGCTCCGAGGATCATGATCCAGATCAGTTATGACGGAATGAAATGTACTTGATGATAATGTTGATCAAGAGGGAAAATGACGAACAGGATGCAGGGGAAATGTTGACAAAGACCTTCCTCTTAAGAAAAGCCGACCAGTGGAAGTGATGGACTGACTCAGCGCAACAATCATTGCTATCCTGCCCCAGAACCGACCACCAGCCCTGAACATACAACACTTCCTCAATCTTAGTCTCACAGGTCTGGACATCTCCTTCCCTCACCATTAACAAGCACAGAATCAATTCAGTTTCTTATATGATCTTACTTAACCAGAAGTAGACAAAAGACTCATAGGAATGGCTCATGACCTGACCATACCATAGATACGAGGGTCAGGGAGGCTGAGAGCGTCATCACCCTGGGAGTAACACAGAAGGTATGTTGATCCTAAGCTTTGATACAGAGTGGGGGATTACCTCGGGAGATGGCCTCTAGCATCACCAGCCTGCAGGTGGCGGACATTTATTCCTTTGTTATGAGATCTTGACGTAACACGGTGGCCCCTGAACCCAGCAGAGGAGCTGACAGGCAAAGACCATGGAGTAAGAGAGCAGAGGGGACACAGGAGGAGGACACCAACCGGACATTCTACAATGTTATCATCTTTGACAGGCGGGCCTCCAGCGTGACAGAGCCGTCACCCAGCCGCCACTGATGGCTGAAGACTCGGGTAGGTCACGCTAGAACATCACAAAACTATTGTCTTTTCATTGAGTGTGTGAATGTTTGGCCGGGAGGCACAGTCTCCCTTGGATTACTGTATGTTACGGAGAGAGAGAGAGAGAGTTTTACACTCGTGTTGCCCAGTCTCTTATCCTCGTATATATGTGCCGTGTCTTTACTCCTTTGTGTGTGTGTGTGTGTGTGTGTGTGTGTGTGTGTGTGTGTGTGTGTGTGTGTGTGTGTGAAAATCGCAAGCAACCTCGTCACTCAAGGATATTCCCGCAGCTTGGAGGCAAAACCTTCCCAATGAGTATTATCAAGTGTGACCCGCAGCACCTGGCCTCTGCAGGTGCGACTTGATGAGAGGCGCTTCACTCGTGACGTTACTAACTACGGCTTTGTGACGTTACTAACTACGGCTTTGTGACGTTACTAACTACGGCTTTGTGACGTTACTAACTACGGCTTTGTGACGTTACTAACTACGGCTTTGTGGCGTTACTAACTACGGCTTTGTGACGTTACTAACTACGGCTTTGTGACGTTACTAACTACAGCTTTGTGACGTTACTAACTACGGCTTTGTGGCGTTACTAACTACGGCTTTGTGACGTTACTAACTACGGCTTTGTGACGTTACTAACTAAGGCTTTGTGACGTTACTAACTACGGCTTTGTGGCGTTACTAACTACGGCTTTGTGACGTTACTAACTACGGCTTTGTGACGTTACTAACTACGGCTTTGTGACGTTACTAACTACGGCTTTGTGACGTTACTAACTACGGCTTTGTGGCGTTACTAACTACGGCTTTGTGACGTTACTAACTACGGCTTTGTGGCGTTACTAACTACGGCTTTGTGACGTTACTAACTGCGGCTTTGTGACGTTACTAACTACGGCTTTGTGACGTTACTAACTACGGCTTTGTGGCGTTACTAACTACGGCTTTTATCAATCGTGATGTGACTCTACCAGTGTGTGTTGTGACGTCATCAGACTCTTCTGCTGTGTCATGTGACGTTCCCAGACCTTCATGCTCAGTGCATGAGCCACAACGTCTCATGTACCTGTCATACACCCTCATACCTAACATAAACTTACAAATGTAACTGATGTCTACAAACCCAGGCAGACTCACACAAACCCAGGCAGACTCGCACAAACCCAGGCAGACTCACACAAACCCAGGCAGACTCACACAAACCCAGGCAGACTCACACAAACCCAGGCAGACTTACACAAACCCAGGCAGACTTACACAAACCCGTGGAGACTGATGCAAATATTGGGGTCAGACTGGAGGAGGAAGACGTTTTAGCCAGCACAAGTGTTGGTAGTGACTCACCTTAAACAATATACTGATGCCCACGTTCATGAACGGCTTCGTGAAGTCGATGACATTCTCACGAGCATAGTTGATGGTCATGGAACCGATGGCCAGGTCAGCTTTCTGTGGTCAATAATTAACATTAGTACAGTGTTGGTGAGTCGTGAGGCACACTGGTACAGGTAGTCGTGTGGCACACTGGTACAGATAGTTGTTAAGGTGGGGTCATATGGATAGATATAGAGGTAGACTTACATAGGTAGATATTATGTGAGTGTTTGTGTATAGTTTTCACCTTAAAGTAGACATGACAACAGACTCACCACATGGGCAGGTCCGTCACTCTAATGTGTAACACAGAGGCACATGACACAGTGGGGAAGGGGTGATGATATAGACTGGGGGATGGTGATATAGACTGGGGGATGGTGATATAGACTGGGGATGGTGATATAGACTGGGGGATGGTGATATAGACTGGGGGATGGTGATATAAACTGGGGGATGGTGATATAGACTGGGGGATGGTGATATAGACTGGGGGATGGTGATATAGACTGGGGGATGGTGATATAAACTGGGGGATGGTGATATAGACTGGAGGATGGTGATATAGACTGGGGGATGGTGATATAAACTGGGGGATGGTGATATAAACTGGGGGATGGTGATATAAACTGGGGGATGGTGATATAAACTGGGGGATGGTGATATAAACTGGGGGATGGTGATATAGTTATATTACGTATAACATTATGTAGAACATACCATACAAAACCAATTCTACTGTAATACAGGCTACAGGAAGTGGCGGGAGGCAGAAGGTAGCATTGTTACACAAGCTGAGGCAGTTAGTGGTACCTGGTAATCAGACTTACTATTGGTATTTGATACCAGGTACAGCAGATGTGTTGTGAGGAGGGTATAGTGTGCAGTACAACCCAACCGGCGGAGTTTGATCACTGTACAAGTGTAACAGTGATAGTGTATACAGTGCTACACATAGACGCCCCAGTTTGTCTAACTCTTGTATTAGGTGGTGAAGCATGCATCACTCTGACGTCAGCAATAATTCATTATGACTAAAGCTACTGGGTGCGTGAGGCAGTGGCCTGAAATCTGTCACCAAGAGCAGGTGTGTCCCCCTGCCACCAAGAGCAGGTGTGTCCCCCTGCCACCAAGAGCAGGTGTGTCCCCCTGCCACCAAGAGCAGGTGTGTCCCCCTGCTGCCAAGAACAGGTGTGTCCCTCAGCCACCATGAGCAGGTGTGTCCCCCTTGCAACAAGGGCAGGTGTGTCCTCCTGCACAGGGTGTAGGGAAGGATTTCCAGTGACTGAGACAGAGGAGTGTCACTGTGGCTCGGCCAGGGAGAGAGGCTGTCAGCCATGCCTCACACCCTCACTGTCAACAACGTGTGGAGAGAAAAAGGAACTTCAGGAGGATGAGCCATGCGGGAGAGACAGGTGCTGACCCTGGAGTCAGGCAGGTCACTCATGCTGCAGCAGGAGTCAGAAGGAAAGACGGTGGGTCAGGCAAGATGTACGTACCTCACAGCCACAAACACAGTGGAGAAGTAAGAGACGGGGTAGTTATGGCCGTGCAGGATGCAGCTCCCATGCTCCTCAAGTCTGGACAAATGTTTATATATCACCAACATGCGGTTCATTTCATTCCTGGTGATGTTACTGACGAATGTACTACGTGAACGATGCAGGAGGTGTGGGAAGGAAGGGAGGGAGGGAGGTGTGTGTGCTCACGTTGTCCTGCAGCTCCCGCACGATCCCGTTCCACTCGCCCGTGTCGGGGTCTTGGATGCCGTACGTCCGTGACGGTGACACCCGGATCTTGTAGCGGAAACCCATGATGGCGGCGATCCGCTCCAACATGTCCACACAAAAGCCCTCGTACCTGCTGTTGCCCGTCAGGTTGGTGGCCTTCTTCAGCATGACGTAGGGCGTCTCCTGCCGGCGAGGGTGGCCCAGGCCTCTGGTCAGGTAACACACACACACACACACACACACACACACACACACACACACATTACATGAAGGGGATATTGGGTGGGAGGCTGGAGGGTCATGGAGGAGGCCCCCTCCCCCCTGGATATATTACCCCACATATTATAGAAACGATCCATTCGTTAGAGGCGAGTCTCATACGTTACCCGGGGCCAGCCAAGCCACAGGAGCGACTCAGGAAGGTTTTATTGAAGGAAAATTTATTACATATGCATATTAAGGCTCCTGTGGGGCCAGGAAAAGTGGTCCTTTGTTGAAAGTCTTCCATATCATTAAACATCTCTGGCTGGATATGTCATGATGAATATATAATTTAGTAAAGATATATATGAATACATGATATGGGAGCGAGAACCATCGAATTTATAACACAGAACTGCTACCGTTACCTTACAGTTCAGTGTACTGGGAGGTACTAGCATGTAACAACCTAGAGCTGTTGTTCAGTAGTGGCCAGACATGAGCTGCTTCACTATGCCGTTCCACTCGCCCGTGATGGGGTTCTGGGCGCCGTACACAACACCTGGTAACCAGGAAGAGATCATACCAGAGGTCATCCTCACACCGGGGGAGCGCTACACCGCACCGTGGGGAGGGGGTCTTGCTGCTCCCTGCGGTGACCTGCCTCTCATAGCTCCCCTCCCGGGACACCTTCCCTCCCACAACCTGGGATAACGAAAACGGCTGTCAGTGGTCCCGGGACCATACAGCACTAGACCTTACCACCAGTGACCTGGACCAGGGCTATCGCTGGTCTCGGCACCATACAGCAGGTTACTTGTGTTAGGCCAGGATGTTGCTGGCCAGTATGATGCTGGCCAGTAATGTTGCTGGCCAGTATGATGCTGGCCAGTATGTTGCTGGCCAGTATGTTGCTGGCCAGTATGTTGCTGGCCAGTATGATGCTGGCCAGTATGTTGCTGGCCAGTATGATGCTGGCCAGTATGTTGCTGGCCAGTATGATGCTGGCCAGTATGTTGCTGGCCAGTATGATGCTGGCCAGTATGTTGCTGGCCAGTATGATGCTGGCCAGTAATGTTGCTGGCCAGTATGTTGCTGGCCAGTATGTTGCTGGCCAGTATGTTGCTGGCCAGTATGTTGCTGGCCAGTATGTTGCTGGCCAGTATGATGCTGGCCAGTATGTTGCTGGCCAGTATGTTGCTGGCCAGTATGATGCTGGCCAGTATGTTGCTGGCCAGTATGATGCTGGCCAGTATGTTGCTGGCCAGTATGATGCTGGCCAGTATGTTGCTGGCCAGTATGATGCTGGCCAGTATGTTGCTGGCCAGTATGATGCTGGCCAGTATGTTGCTGGCCAGTATGATGCTGGCCAGTATGTTGCTGGCCAGTATGATGCTGGCCAGTAATGTTGCTGGCCAGTATGATGCTGGCCAGTATGTTGCTGGCCAGTATGTTGCTGGCCAGTATGTTGCTGGCCGATATGTTGCTGGCTCACCAGGAACTTGTGTACTGGAGAAAGAATGGTGACAGTCCATAGTGAGGAGATGCACGTGTGCAGTAAGAGTGTAGTGCCTCCTCGCCAGCTGGTGGCTTGCTTGTACCGAGCCAATCTACTGTAGCGAAGGATCATAGTAACTACTACCAGATCACTACAGTAAATACCAAGTGTAATGATACACCATGATGTACTACAAGTAAGGCTATCAATACCTACACTTGTTACCTACACCTAGGTGATCATCTGCAAGAGTTACACTTTGATGATCATGTACAACAAGTATAACATGATGAACAACTGCTACCGTTACCTTACAGTTCAGTGTACTGGGAGGTACTAGCATGTTACAACCTAGAGCTGTTGTTCAGTAGTGGACGTATACAGTGCGCACTACACTACAATAGAGCAGAGGTACAATAGATATGGTGTGTCCGCACGTTACTGTACCCCAGACATGAGCTGCTTCACTATGCCGTTCCACTCGCCCGTGATGGGGTTCTGGGCGCCGTACACGCCTTCGGGAGACATCTCGATGATGTAGTCAAACCCCACCAGGAGCGAGATCTCCTGCAGCAGGTCCACACAGAACCCGTAGAACCGTTGGTTTCCAGTGAAGTTCTTCCCGGGTCTCATCATCATGAAGGGGTTGTCCTGGGTGAGGTCAGGTCTAGTTAGATGATGAGTCAGCAGCTGGGGTGTTGTGAGGATCTCCTGGGGTTAGGTTAAGCTCTAGTTTGGTAAGGTTGAGGTTGTACACTCGCACCCCCCCCCTCCCCCCTCCAGCCACATCCTCCTTCCCCCTGGCCACACGGCAGGATAATACGGTCTCAGCCTAACACGGAAGGTTAACAATTACCAGGTAATTATCTTGAGGCTCGACCGTAGCAGACGACTTGGTGGCTCTTGTTGGGGTGTTGCCTCACTTCTGCTGGCCCAGGACACCTCCAACTGAGCCACACACACACACACACACACACACACACACACACACACACACACACACGTCAAGAGGCACCGTACAGCCATGGTGCTCCGCTATACCGCACGTCTCTACAGTGAACATTTCGCCAGATTCATCCTCACTACACCTGCATGACCTCTCCTGGTGAACTCCCAGCGGCCGATTGTATGGCGGAGATGATGATGATATGATGATATGATGATCATGTGTGTGTGTGTGTGTGTGTGTGTGTGTGTGTTTGGGCTGGATGACACCTGGCCAGGTGTGGCGGACGCTGCTGCCAGGGGAGGCCACTCAGATGTTCTACAATTATTCTGCACATAAATACATAACACTTGATACATCAACTGGAGTAAGTGTGTGAGTAACTAAAAGCTTGTGTTGCCTCTGATGTTGCTTATATTAAGGTATTAGTCATGATTTATGGACTACATTGTCGAAGCCTCGTGTGTTGTGCCTCCTGATCACGAGGCAGCTACCGACCCTCACACAAGACTGGTCAGACTGGACGTCACTCCACACAACACACAGGTGTGGGAGGACCCAGGTGGCAGGGGTCTGCCTGTACTCCTGCCATGATGGTGAGGTTCCTGCTTGCTGTAGGCCGAACAGCAGCAGGCACCTGCCTCACCCACCAGGGGAGGCCAACCACCTGCTTGGGGGAGCGGTTCGACCAGCAGGAGGCACCCACATGCTTGGGGAGGGGAGGCATGGTGGTGACTCACCAGGTTGGTGGTGACCAGCAGCGTGACATTCATTGTACCGGGGTCGTAAAAGGCAGCTCTATCGGTGATGTTGACCCCGTTACCTGGACCCCACTCTCCGACCTGCAACATGTAGGGCAACATGAGAGCAACATTTATGGCAGTATGTAGGGCAACATGTAGGGCAACATGAGAGCAACATTTATGGCAGTATGTAGGGCAACATGAGAGCAACATTTATGGCAGTATGTAGGGTAACATGAGAGCAACATTTATGGCAGTATGTAGGGCAACATGAGAGCAACATTTATGGCAGTATGTAGGGCAACATGTAATGATGGCTGGCACATCAAGTAGACCAGACAGACAGTAGACCAACCTTCCCAGGCAACTGTAGATGAACCTAAGTTATGTCTTCTCACAAGAGAACCAAACACACATTACTGAAGACAACAACAACACACAGGAACTCTGGTCTAACCTGGCGAACCACACACTAGCTGGCCGGGGATCCTGTCTCACCAAGCTTGACTTCAGTGTTCAGTCGTTTACATATAAAAAGCATTGTGAGCTCTTGATAGGTTAGTACATCTATATAGAGGATTACACACACACACACACACACACACACACACACACACACACACACAAGTTCCAGTTTAACCCCTTTACTCTCCCACACTCGCTGGCACTTACCTTGACTAAGGAGTGCTGTTTAAGCTTGAGAATATCCAGCTTGAAGTTGGTTCTCCGACCTTCCTTGAACTGGATAGGTCCCGTTATGCCCCGGAACTCCACCTGCAGACGTGAGAAGAGGAAGGACAAGGCTAGCGTTAGATAGGTTGGTGGGGGACTTCTGGGGCTAAGAGGGAGTTGGCAGCATGAATCCCCCAGGGTAGCATAGCATGAATCCCCCAGGGTAGCATAGCATGAATCCCCCAGGGTAGCATGTGGCTTTCTGTCAAGCGCTAGGTGGGTAGTACAACCCCCCCTCGCCCCACTACACTACACACGTGTCTCACGTCTCCGTAGATGTGACCCAGCCAACACCTGCTCACCCAACCATTAGATATGTAGACACATACACTGAGAATAAAGATATATAAGGAGATATATGGGTCAGGTTGATATAAGAAATAATAAATGAACTTATTTTTCGTGAGGGTGACGTAAGGTATCAACCTGCTGGTTTATATTGCCAGGAAGGAAGTAAGGCAGGGGGGGGGGGGGAAGGTACGTACTGAGTTGATGTAGTTGAAGAGTGATGATCCGTCTGGCCAGGGCAGCTCACTGTCGCAGGATAAGTTGGCCACCTTGAGGCTGGTGGAGCGCTCCAGGGCCTGCAGACCCAGGGCGAACACGTGCACACTGTCGTAGATGAGGGCTGGCTCTACCTGCGGGGGGAGGCACCGGGCGTCAGGCTCTGGGGGATCAACAGGCCCTTAGGGGGGCCGGGATGAGTCAGGGATGAGGGTCATCAGGACCTGGGGAGGTCCATCAGGCCCTCGGGAGATGTCTGGAGCAGAGGTGAGGGCTGGACCCAGGTGGAGCTGGCCCTCAGGGGGTTGGTCAGGGTCAGGGGGAGGGTATGCAGGGGGAGGGGCAGGTGTAGCGAGCCAGTCTGGTCACCTGGGTCAGCTGACCGTGACTGCCACAGTCAACTGGACGAAGGTAACCAAACCTCATGAGGTCACCAGTGAGGCTGGAACCATACCACGCACACGAGGTCGACAGTGGTTCTTCCTGTACAAAACGTGTTGAAGACTACTTGACCTTTGACCTAGCTGTCAGGTTATGACCAAATGCTCTACGACTTACTCTTAGAAAATTCTTCTCTACATTATAATGTATGTTTATCCTATATATGTCGACTGAAACCAAAGTATACTACGTGTTAAACTATATTGCAAATTTCTGTCTCTAGTTAGACACTGCTGGTACGTTAGACACTGTTGATGTGTTAGAAACTGTCGTAACACAAACACATAAAACACTGGTGTTATGAGCAGTAGTTACCCAGGCAGCCGCCCAGACTGGGGGCGCTGCCCGCCAGCCCTGGCAGTACAAACAGACGGGATGATGATATATATGGAAGGTAAACAGCTTCCTCCGTACGTCCATACCGAGAGTTCAGCTTCTGAAACGTTGATGTGTAACGTACCAGAACATCCAAGCCTTCCGGCCGGCAGGTAATGAAGGTATTAAACACAGGTGCTGGGGGGAAGGTTAGGTTGTATCAGAGATGATTTGTATTGACACAGAGGCCGAGGGTGTAGCGTGTTGACTCCGGGGGGCCAGCCAGCAGGTGAGGCACTGGAGGGTACTGGTCTGGGTGACGGGTCGTGTGATCTGCACGGGACGCAGGTCGAGGAAGAAGACGAGAGTGATTATAAAGATGGGTGGGTGACACTGTAACCAGAGAGAAGGCCAATAACATAGGATTGTAATACGACAAACGGGAGTGTGGCAGGTACCAGGGCCGGGTAGGGACGGCTACATGGTCTAGGCCCGGTACACTTAGGAGATGACAGGCACTACACGAGGCAACATACACCGTACCATACCAGTCGCATGAAAACTGGTTCTGGCATACACAACAGACAAGATGGTCCACAGATGACGGGAGGTACAGTGCAGAAGGGAAGAGGTAGGAGGGATAAGAGATAATAGAATATATAGAGAAGACGAAGCAGGATGGAAAATAGATGCAGAGAGAAGTTTAGACGAGAGAAACGTGAGAGGGATGAGATGGGTCACACATCTCCATCCGAACTGTATGTGAGGCGCTAGGGACGTGTCTACCATCCTGGCTACATGCCTAGGACGCTAGGGACGTGTTCTACCACTCTGGCCACATGACTAGGACGTCACAGGACGCTAGGGACGTGTCTACCATCCTGGCTACATGTCTAGGACGCTAGGGACGTGTCTACCATCCTTGCCACGTGACTAGGACGTCAGAGAAGGACCTGCATAACTGTACACTAGACATCAACGTTCCTATGTCTACCTTGACGACCGATGTATGTACGCAGGTGGACTACATCTCTTCTGTAGCGTCTGTCTGATCCTAGCGTATGTTGGTGATACGTTTACCTGTATAACTGGTGCATGAATCATACTACCATATGTATAACAGGTATAGGAACCATACACTATGTAGGAACCCTAGTATAACTGGTGTATGTATACACGCACCTGTATAACTCTGCTCTGGTTGAGAATGTTATGACCAATGGGTTGGAACTTCTCCATATCCTTGAGGACCCTCCTGACCCGGTAGTGCTCAGAGTCCACCAGTCTGAAGGCTGTCATGTTCACGAAGTTATACTTAAAGTCTTCTAGATCAAACGTCTCTATATCCTGCAAGACAGGGAGACGGAGAGGCCAGACAGAAGATAAGGTTAATATTGTTTTTCCATCATGAGAATGATTAAGTTACTCATGGATGATGTGGGCGAGGTTGATGAAGGAACTGCCAGTATCCCAGACCCACTGGCTCAGCCCGACCTGGCACGCTACACTAGACACCTCACATAACCTAACCTAACCTAACCTAACCTAACCTAGCTAGGATGATAGGTATGTTGCATGGAGAGGATAACATGAATGTTATATAGACAAATTAATGTATAAATATAGTGACTGGACAGAATTATGTAACACAGAAATCCTTTTGTATTCTGTGTCTCCTCAAAATGCAGTTTTTTACTCATGACTTTCTCGTTCATCCCCTCACAACTTGACATAATTCTAGTGAGGAATATTTGCTGCCTCATTCTGGTCAGATATCTCTGCTAACTGACCCTAGCCAAGTATCTCTGCTAACTGACCCTAGCCAAGTATCTCTGCTAACTGACCCTAGTCAAGTATCTTTGCTAACTGACCCTAGCCAAGTATCTCTGCTAACTGACCCTAGCCAAGTATCTCTGCTAACTGATCCTAGCCAAGTATCTCTGCTAACTGACCCTAGCCAAGTATCTCTGCTAACTGACCCTAGTCAAGTATCTCTGCTAACTGACCCTAGTCAAGTATATCTGCTAACTGCCCCTAGCTAAGTATCTCTGCTAACTGACCCTAGTCAAATATCTCTGCTAACTGACCCTAGCCAAGTATCTCTGCTAACTGCCCCTAGCTAAGTATCTCTGCTAACTGACCCTAGTCAAGTATCTCTGCTAACTGATCCTAGCCAAGTATCTCTGCTAACTGACCCTAGTCAAGTATCTCTACAAACTGACCCTAGCCAAGTATCTCTGCTAACTGACCCTAGTCAAGTATCTCTACAAACTGACCCTAGCCAAGTATCTCTGCTAACTGATCCTAGCCAAGTATCTCTGCTAACTGATCCTAGCCAAGTATCTCTGCTAACTGATCCTAGCCAAGTATCTCTGCTAACTGACCCTAGCCAAGTATCTCTGCTAACTAATAATGAAGATAAGTATTACATCTTCTTGGTCAATATTAACATTAAAGACAGATAAATATGTGCACAGTGAATGATATAAACGACAACTTGACTGATACAGATGTATCTAATATTTGATACCCGGATGTACAAACTGATAACCCGATATGGTACATGTTACCCAGGGATGGTACATGTTACCCAGGTATGGTCCATGTTACCCAGGTATGGTACATGTTACCCGGATATGGTACATGTTACCCAGGTATGGTACATGTTACCCAGGTATTGTACATGTTACCCGGGTATGGTACATGTTACCCAGGTATGGTCCATGTTACCCAGGTATGGTACATGTTACCCAGGTATGGTCCATGTTACCCAGGTATGGTACATGTTACCCTGGTATGGTACATGTTACCCAGGTATGGTACATGTTACCTGGGTATGTTACATATTACCCAGGTATGGTACATGTTACCCAGGTATGGTACATGTTACCCAAGTATGGTACATGTTACCCGGGTCCATATGGTACCTGATACTGGGATGTACTGCCTCATACCAGGATGATCAAAGTAACATACTTACAAAAGTAGTAAATAAGTAGTGATATTTGAAGTCATTCATCTGGAGCTGAAGGATCTGTGGGCAAGACAGAAGTAAACATTAACACATCATCATCATCAACATCAACACTTAGAGAAATGACTCACACCTTACCTGACGTAGTATAATGTGAACCAGACCATCACCAACACTGAGGGAGAACCCTCTCCCTCAGCCAGACCACTACCAGTTCTCCAACACTGAGGGAGAAGCCTCTCCCTCAGCCAGACTACTCTGAAGTTTCTGGTATTTAATCTGGTCCAGTTAAAATGTTTTCCTGTCCAGTTTCTTGCTAATAGCCACAAGCAAACTTTCCTCCAGAGTTGCACATTATTTAAACTCTCCCTCGGCCAAGTTCACCAACTTCCTCAGGGAAAATGCTCTTGTACTTTAAACGTCAAGTTAATGTTATATAAACGTCTGGTATGATTTATATCACAATGTGTTGAGATGTTTGTAGTGTGTGTGTGTGTGTGTGTGTGTGTGTGTGTGTGTGTGTTCTGGTAGGGAAAGACCATCTTACTCTAGCTACAGCTGACCATTATCATGACGGAGGATGACTGACACACACCGCTGATTATGATGTGTGTTATTATTATCATTATTATTATTATTATTATTATTATTATTATTATTATTATTATTTTCATCATCATTATTATTATCATTATTACCATTATTATTATTATTATTATTATTATTATTATTATTATTAATATTATTATTATTATTATTAGTTATTATTATTATTATTATTATTTTCTTTCTTTCAAACTATTCGCCATTTCCCGCATTAGCGAGGTAGCGTTAAGAACAGAGGACTGGGCCTTTGAGGGAATACCCTCACCTGGCCCAATTCTCTGTTCCTTCTTTTGGAAAATTAAAAAAAAAAAAAACGAGGGGAGGATTTCCAGCCACCCGCTCCCTCCCCTTTTAGTCGCCTTCTACGACACGCAGGGAATACGTGGGAAGTATTCTTTCTCCCCTATCCCCAGGGATAATTATTATTATTATTATTATTATTATTATTATTATTATTATTATTATTATTATTATTACTATTATTATTATTATCATTATTATTATTATTATTATTATTATTATTATTATTATTATTATCAACACTTGACCAAACAGTCAAGACTCGCTAGGAATATGTATTACAGTGTGGCATCAGTGTGTTACTGAAGCTTTCATTATACGACCCTTGACCACATTATACGACCCTTGCTGGTCGTTCGTGACCACACAATGTCGTACAGGTCCTCTGTATCTGCTATACCCAAACTCTGCCTCACGAACAATACATTGTGCAGCTCTGAAGATGATCAATACACACACTAGTGTGTACAGACCTCAGCTGGAGCCACTGTGACCTCAGCTGGAGCCACTGTACACAGACCAGTGTGTACAGACCTCAGCTGGAGCCACTGTACACAGACCAGTGTGTAAAGACCTCAGCTGGAGCCACTGTACACAGACCAGTGTGTACAGACCTCAGCTGGAGCCACTGTACACAGGCTAGTGTGTACAGACCTCAGCTGGAGCCACTGTACACAGACCAGGGTGTACAGACCTCAGCTGGAGCCAGCAGGGAGCGAGACAGTGCACCATCTGTAGGCAGGTGAGGGAGGGTCCCGGCAGGCAGGGGTGGCAACCGGTAGCCTCGCGTGTCACAGGAACTTTGCAGTACATTGTAATGCGTCACTGTGATTGGTGGACATATTTCTTCTGATGTTATTATATTCACAGATTAATCTACCATAAATAGTGGCAACAGGAGAGGTAAGGGAGGGAAATGTTTCATGGTGTGGTGGTGGTGATGTGCTCTGGAATGTATTTATGGCTGGCTGAACACTGGCTTTACAAATATAATATTGGATATGACTTTCATAACGTTCTCGGAATTTCATTACAATTGTTTTTTTGTTTTTTATTTGTTAACGTCTGTAAGTTTGTTGGTGTGTGTATGTGGTGACGTGTTTGTAATGATCCACTTGTGAGGCACTTCTCCACTCGTGATGCCTCAGTTGTGGAACTTTATCATAAGACGTTTAGACCTCGTGTGTACTGTCCACGTCCTCCCTGGCAAAACTCATTTCACGTTCTTCATACTCCACTCATTTTATACAAGTATATTTATATACATCTTTGCTGACAAGTTTCTTGTTTAATTTCATGTTGGAGCCTCTGGTTGTTGTATCTCTACATCTTTCAAAGAACTGGTCACTGTTCTGTTCATCAGACAAGTTTAAAAACGTACAAACAATGATCAGGTCATCCGTCACTTTCTTCCTCCATGGTGGCCAACATTATGTTCAGACGTGGGATAATCAGGCCTCCTGTCTGCTGTCTGTCTGTCTCATGTAAACTAACCTTTCCTTGTAGTTCACGTTTCTTTATTGCAGTACCATCTTTCTTGCCCTCCTCTGGACCTTCTCTATGAGCTCTTTGTGCTTCTGTAGGTATGGCGGTGACCAAACTTGAGGAAGGTTCTAGTTTTCGTCTCATGTGGGATGTTGGCCGCCTCCTGATATTACCTTAACCATGCAGGAAGGTGTCTGCCAGCAACCTACAGTTGGCCTTCACTTATGTGAGTCGTTGGCGACACATGTGTTGCGGACACTAGGGTGGGTAGCAGTGGCAGATAGAGCGGCAACATAGCCAACATGGCCAGCCAACATACCCTTTGCTCACCACGTCATAGATGATGTAATTCGTATGCTTTCATGTATTACACACCTCGGCCATATCAAAGACCAGAAATTCATGTTGGTCAAATATATAGGTAACTATTTGTATCAGTTTGTCTGCGTCTCTGTATGTGAGAAGGAATGATACAAATATACATGACACGTTACATTCTACTTTCAACGTTTTTTACAACGAGTTTATATTAATTAAACAGAAACGGTGTTGTGTTAGAGACATATAACTGTAAAGCATGACACGTGCTGGCAGCATGACCACACATCAACACTACTGTAACTACTCTGTATTGTCATCTTATAATACAGTATTATCTTCCCTCCACTCTCACTGGATGTTACCTTCACTCTCACAATATATCCCTCCACTCTCACTGGATGTTACCTTCACTCTCACAATATATCCCTCCACTCTCACTTTGTCCCCTCCACTCTCACTTTATCTTCCCTCCACTCTCACTTTATGTCCCTCCACTCTCACTTTGTCCCCTCCACTCTCACTTTATCTTCCCTCCACTCTCACTTTATGTCCCTCCACTCTCACTTTGTCCCCTCCACTCTCACTTTATCTTCCCTCCACTCTCACTTTATGTCCCTCCACTCTCACTTTGTCCCCTCCACTCTCACTTTATCTTCCCTCCGCTCTCACTTTATGTCCCTCCACTCTCACTTTATGTCCCTCCACTCTCACTTTATCTTCCCTCCACTCTCATTTTATGTCCCTCCACTCTCACTTTATCTTCCCTCCACTCTCACTTTATCTTCCCTCCACTCTCATTTTATCTTCCCTCCACTCTCACTTTATCTTCCCTCCACTGTTACTTTATGCCACGACTAGCTTGTCAGCCTAGCTAGCTCCCTCCTCCCCTCACTCCAGGCCTTTGATGCAAATTTGCTGTGGTCGCCATTAAAACTTTTTGTGTGAAGTTTGAAGACAAGACGACAATGAAATTATCTTTCTGCAGACTGTAGCCTGAAGGGGTCTCAGCCCTGTAGTCTGGGGCCCATCATTACTGTAGTCTGAGAAGTCCCATCACTCTTGTCTGGAGCTTACAACGCTGTAGTCTAGGGTCCACAACACTCTAGTCTGGAGTCCTACAACCCGACAGTCTAGGGTCCACAACACTCTAGTCTGGAGACCTACAACCCGACAGTCTAGGGTCCACAACACTATAGCCTGAGGGCCTACAACCCGACAGTCTAGGGTCCACAACACTCTAGTCTGGAGTCCTACAACCCGACAGTCTAGGGTCCACAACACTCTAGTCTGGAGACCTACAACCCGACAGTCTAGGGTCCACAACACTATAGCCTGAGGGCCTACAACCCGACAGTCTAGGGTCCACAACACTCTAGTCTGGAGTCCTACAACCCGACAGTCTAGGGTCCACAACACTCTAGTCTGGAGACCTACAACCCGACAGTCTAGGGTCCACAACACTATAGCCTGAGGGCCTACAACCCGACAGTCTAGGGTCCACAACACTCTAGTCTGGAGTCCTACAACCCGACAGTCTAGGGTCCACAACACTATAGCCTGAGGGCCTACAACCCTACAGGTTAGGGCTCATTAGATTTGTCTGGGGGAGTACAACACGTGTCATTGGTGTTGAGCCGGCCTGCAGCACCACCTGCAGCAGGTGTTGGGCCGGCCTGCAGCACCACCTGCAGCAGGTGTTGAGCCGGCCTGCAGCACCACCTGCAGCAGGTGTTGGGCCGGCCTGTAGCACCACCTGCAGCAGGTGTTGGGCCGGCCTGTAGCACCACCTGCAGCAGGTGTTGGGCCGGCCTGCAGCACCACCTGCAGTAGGTGTTGGGCTGGCCTGCAGGTGGCTGGTTCGCCGCCAGTCATGTGGTCAACCTGTAACGCTACCCTACAACATGGACGACATCATACTCGCACGTAGACAGTTCATGAGCAAAGTTGTTATTTCGTATGTCTTAGTTGGTCAAGTAACTACATTATCCTTGTCCAGAACAGCTAGGTCAAACATGATCTTGAAGAATATTTATATAGAATGAATGTGCAGGATGACGACACCAGCTGCAGGTGGTGCTGCAGGCCGGCCCAACACCTGCTGCAGGTGGTGCTGCAGGCTGGCCCAACACCTGCTGCAGGTGGTGCTACAGGCCGGCCCAATACCTGCTGCAGGTGGTGCTACAGGCCGGCCCAGCACCAGCTGCAGGCCGGCCTGTGAAATAATTAAGTATACGAAGAGTGAAGATGTGCTGCACGTGAGTATGTACGTACGTACACCAGCAAGATATATACCTGATATACATTTATGCTCATATTCCTCAGTGTTGCACACATTCATCCATCCAGTGATTGATGCAGCAAATGAGACATACACAGCTTAACTAGACCCATACATTATGTATGTGCAACATACACACCACTCAAGTATACCCGCTTGAGACAAGTATACTCACAAACTGCCACACACGTGTAAACCCGGGATACAACTATATATTTCTCATGTACTCACACACTTACATATAAAACATCCAAGTATACACATGAATACAGGAGCAATTTTCTGTATATTTTGTAACATTTATATACCAAATGTTTGTGTATCTGAAAACACACACACACACACACACACACACACACACACACACACACACACACACACACACACACACACACACACACACACACACACATCTTTTGATTCATTCATTTCCATGTTAATCCAACACCAGCGGAGCCCCAGCGAGTTTTATGTCGACACAGAATACATAATTTCCTGCATACCAGAACACACACACACACACACACACACACACACACACACACACACACACACACACACACACACGAACGCGAAAATATCATATTTCAGCCTGAGGAGAGGTCGTTACTGGCAGTACTGAGGGAGAGGCCAGTGACCAGGGCAGTACTGAGGGAGAGGCCAGTGACCAGGGCAGTACTGAGGGAGAGGCCAGTGACCAGGGCAGTCCTGCCGTCTGGTGAGGAAAGTAAAATGCAATGCTGTAGATGGACAGACTCTGAGAGACGGAAGAAATCACCCAAGGAGACAGATGCGTCATCCCGGGAGACAGAAGAGCTACCCTGAGAGACGAGAGTGTTATCCTGTTTACCGTCCGGCTCAGCCTCGCCTCCCGTCTGGTGTTGTGACGCACGACATTTGAGAAGGGTGGAGCGAGTGAGCACAGGAGGAGGAGGAGGAAGAAGAGATGTTCACCACGAAACAAGATGTGAAGTGAAGAAAAAAGTCAACAAACAAGACGAGGGAAACAGAAAATCAGAAGCGGCCATCACATGGAAAATAGCCCCCCCCCCCCCCCCCCCCCCCCCGGGCCCACTGACACTCCGCAACAAATGGATTTTCCGCCAATACATTGGCCCGTCTCGTCCCCTGCCACCCATAACCTGCATTTCCAGGATTAACGCCACCACGTTCTTCCACGTTCCTTACGTTTTCCTGAGTTTCCATGTGGCCAGGAGGCTGGCCAGGGGGTCTGCCCAGCGCTCATTGTCCTTACGTTACTCTCCACATCTTGCTCTGATGGTCATCGTGTTGACATGACGGACCATCTTGTACTGTGGGTGACACCACAGGCCCTTGTGTCTCTAGCGGCCGCTTCCACCCCACCACTGTGACCTTATTCTTTTTTTTTATGTAATTCAAGTTTACAATTTGCTCCCTCCACCCTCACACTTCTCAATAATTTCCCTCTTCGTTCCCTCCTTCATGATCGTCTTCTTGCCTTCCTTATAGTCCCTCCTCTTCTGCTGGTGTCTGTGTCACGTCTAAACCCCTCCTCCCCTGAACCCCTCCTCCCCTCACCTCACTGCACTCCCCCATAATGTGTGCACCGCACCGCCCAACGTTTCCTGCCTCAGTCCTCAAGTTATGGCCAGTTTTTACCTCTACTGTACAAGAGTATCCTGCCAGGGACGGCCTCCTCCATGGCGGTTCCCCCGCTACATTGATCACCAATTCTTTCCCTCAGTTTCCTCCTCCGCCTGACGTCAGGACCCCTCATCTGTCTGCCTGCACCTCCCAACAACCTCTAACCTTCCCCGCCCTGTCCCAAGGTATCCCTCCACGACCAGTCACGCATCACACTCTGATGTCACCACTGCCCGCCCCGCCCGGATGAGGTACTGGCCATCTGCAACTCGAGGTGAGACGGAAATATATTTGTGAACCGTACAACAACACTAGGAAGCAGAGTTCATTATGTAGACTACAGTGCAGGATGTGGGCACACCCGAGTGACCCACAGGGAAACACCAACACCCTCTCTAACTCTCCTCTCCTGACTCCCATCAACGGTCCATCCAAGCACCATCCACTCCCTCCACTTCCCACCCACGACAGCCAGTCTCCCTCCACTTCCCACCCACGACAGCCAGTCTCCCTCCACTTCCCACCCACGACAGCCAGTACCCACGACAGCCAGTCTCCCTCCACTTCCCACCCACGACAGCCAGTTTCCCTCCACTTCTCTTCAACACTAGTCATTAGAGCATCAGCCTCCCAGCGCCCTCCCGTCCTATCCGTCTCCTGTCCACCTCCGTCGTCCCGGGAGACACTGCTCCACCTGACGCCTCCCCCCAGCCTCCTCCCCTCCTATCCATGATACCCCACGACCGCTACCTGAGGTCTCGCCTCACTCTGACACTAGTGCCTCTACAGACACACTCACAACACGAGTGCCTCTACAGACACACTCACAACACGAGTGCCTCTACAGACACACTCACAACACGAGTGCCTCTACAGACACACTCACAACACGAGTGCCTCTACAGACACACTCACAACACGATTGCCTCTACAGACACACTCACAACGCTATTGCCTCTACAGACACACTCACAACACGAGTGCCTCTACAGACACACTCACAACACGATTGCCTCTACAGACACACTCACAACATGCCACAGTTCATGTCGCAAAATATTTCATTTACATTTGCGGCGGTGTTTAGTTCTCTGTCGTTTTCGTTTTCCTCCAGTTCCTCTCAGGCGTTATTTGCTGTATCAAAATTTCAAGATGTTTGCTTTAAACGAAATTCTGAAACATGTTGAGCCGCACATTCAGGATGAGATGTTACAGAAAAAATAATGAGTCGTGAGCAAGGATCTGAGACTCGGACCTGCTGGTGGTGATGGGGCGAGGCACCAGGGTCATCAGTGATGGGGCGAGGCACCAGGGTTATCAGTGATGGGGCGAGACACCAGGGTTATCAGTGATGGGGCGAGGAACCAGGGTTATCAGTGATGGGGCGAGGAGCCAGGGTTATCAGTTATGGGGCGAGGAACCAGGGTTATAAGTGATGGGGCGAGGCACCGGGGTCATCAGTGATGGGGCGAGACACCAGGGTTATCAGTGATGGGGCGAGGAACCAGGGTTATAAGTGATGGGGCGAGGAACCAGGGTTATCAGTGATGGGGCGAGACACCAGGGTTATCAGTGATGGGGCGAGGAACCAGGGTTATCAGTGATGGGGCGAGGCACCGGGGTCATCAGTGATGGGGCGAGGAACCAGGGTTATCAGTGATGGGGCGAGGAACCAGGGTCATCAGTGATGGGGCGAGGAGCCAGGGTTATCAGTGATGGGGCGAGTACCAGGATCAACAGTGACAGGGCTCTACTCCCGGCCCTGCCACTACTCCCGGCCTTGCCTCTACTCCCTGCCTTGCCTATACCAGTGTTGCCTTGTTTTTCTATTTTCCATTTTTCTGTAAGTGATATTGAGAGGTGGATGAGAGCTTTATGGAGTCTATTGTGTGTAGTAAAAATAAGCTAACAAGATTTAAAGTTTTCAAAGGTTTAGAAAGAACATGTAACATATTGTATCATGGATAATAGCTATTCAAATTTCATTTCATGTTGCAGGAATATAGCAACATTTTACCTCGTCTGTCCAGGAAGTCTATATATATATATATATATATATATATATATATATATATATATATATATATATATATGTATATATATATATATATATATATATATATATATATATATATATATATATATATATATATATATATATATATGGACTTGTAATATTTACATACACTTTCCTACACCTGGGACGTGTCCCTACACAAGGAGACGTGTCCCTACACCAGGAGACGTGTCCCTACACCAGGGGACGTGTCCCTACACCAGGAGACGTGTCCCTACACCAGGAGACGTGTCCCTACACCAGGGGACGTGTCCCTACACCAGGAGACGTGTCCCTACACCAGGGGACGTGTCCCTACACCAGGAGACGTGTCCCTACACCAGGGGACGTGTCCCTACACCAGGGGACGTGTCCCTACACCAGGGGACGTGGGGTTAGTAAATGTTGCATCCCTGACAAGGAAGAGTGACACAGAGGCTGTGTTGTGGAGTGTTGCCGGATGTTGGCAGTACTGTTTAACATCAGTACACATCACGAAGTGTTGGCAGTACTGTATAACATCAGTACACATCAGGAAGTGTTGGCAGTATTGTATAACATCAGTACACATCAGGAAGTGTTGGCATTTATGTACAACATCAGTACACATCAGGAAGTGTTGGCAGTATTGTATAACATCAGTACACATCAGGAAGTGTTGCCATTTATGTACAACATCAGTACACATCAGTGAGTGTTGCCGGCCCGCTTCACTCAACACGTCCGTAGATCCAGACAATACAGGGTGATGATTATCTCAACTGGAAATATTGGATTTGGTCACATCAGGAGATACCAGTAAACAAATGATTAATTATGCAGACTGGTACTGATGATGATGATGATGATGATGATGATGATGATGATGATGGAGCTGCGTTGCATGGCGACACCTGGCAGTGCTGAAATTATTGCAGTGTTGATGGGGGGGGGGGTGTTCCCATCCTCCCTTCTGCTACTGTGGTGTTGATGGGGGCCTCCCATCCTTCCACATCCCAGCTGGTGGGTGTTGGGCACTAGCGGGTGGGTGTCCGGCACCAGCTAGTACCGTCAGGCGCCACCTGTCCAGCAGGCACCGTCTGGCGCCACCTGCCCAGGCCCAGCCAATACAGTATTGCCAGTATGTAAACATTACCAACAGGTGAGTCTGGCACAGTCAAACGTGTGACGCCAGGAACACCAGCTGACCTACTGCAGGAGGCTGACCTACCGCGACCAACCAGTGAGTCAGTCAGATTAAGATGAAACCCTGAGTCAGAGTGTGCTGGTCCAGAGGTGGCTGCCCTCACCCCTCGCTTACCACTGTACTGCACTTCCTCCCTAACGATGGAAAATTTTATCTGTAAACGCCGAGGATTCCAGCATGGCCGCCCAAATATATACATCATATATTAGATTTTCTAAATTCCTGTTGGAAATGTTTCATTCTTCATCATTTGGTATTTACTCTCAGAATATAATCAAATCTTCATCATCACCTGACATTCGTCGCCCTCCATCTTCCTCGACATCTGGCTAAATCCAGACAGTCTTCAGTTTGTCATTGTTTACATAACATGTTATGTTTACAGGACTGGACTATTGTTTGTATAATGCGTTATGTTTCCAGGACTGGACTATTGTTTGTGTAATGCGTTATGTTTCCAGGACTGGACTATTGTTTGTATAATGCGTTATGTTTCCAGGACTGGACTATTGTTTGTATAATGCGTTATGTTTCCAGGACTGGACTATTGTTTGTATAATGCGTTATGTTTCCAGGACTGGACTATTGTTTGTGTAATGCGTTATGTTTCCAGGACTGGACTATTGTTTGTATAATGCGTTATGTTTCCAGGACTGGAACAGTGACCAGCGATGCGGCAAGTATGAGTCTCTGTCCACCACACAAACATGTGCGTCGTACCATCATCATATTTTTCTTTGAGTCAGATCAGCGCACCTCCTGTGTTCTCTCCCTCACACTTGGTGTGGCAACTCCAGTGGTACATGTTATGTGTGGGAGGGTAGGGGGGGGGGGGGGAGGGGGACACCAACAATGGTCGTGACGTAACACCATGAGCATAGGATCTACTGTGGTGTTATGATTGCATTATGTGAACATAACGCTAACCTAACACTCCAGGTACTACAACCATAGTCTCGTCCACTATGACACGACCTCCTGGGCTGGTCAGGTGGTCTGACATAGGTCATGTAGTATCATGCCAGCACTGCACATAACACAAATAATATCATTCAAATGCGATATAATTGGGAAATGGCGAATAGTATGAATATATATATATATATATATATATATATATATATATATATATATATATATATATATATATATATATATATATAATGATAATTTGTTATGTGTATAGAGATGAGCTGTTTACTTACGCCTCTGAGGAAATGGTTCATGTTTTCAGGTTTGGTGTCCACGATAATGTTGAAGATCTCTTTATGTTTGATCTCCTTCAGAAGTTCCCGGTAGTTGACGGGCGTCCCCTGCCGGATCAGGAACTCCATGTGTTCCGCAGGCGGGGATTTAACGAGCTCCTGAAGTTTTATGAGACCTGTTGGAGAGACAAGGCGGGAATGGTGATGTGTGGAGTCTGGAGTCCAACCTCAGGTTAGGTATATAACCTTATTATGTACCACCCTGTAACACTCGTGTCATGAACTACTAACCACCACAGGCGGGCCAAAATGTAAAAGATATTACTCAATATTTTGATGTCATGTTTACCAACAGATCACAGTGTGTGTGTGTGTGTGTGTGTGTGTGTGTGTGTGTGTGTGGTGTGTGTGTGTGTATTAAGGAGGATGAAGGTGTTGACCCACCTGGCGGCAGTTACAACCAACCACACTCACCAGATCATCAGCTTAACCATCAAACATTCACCCTGGTCAATACACTCACCCCTGGTCAATACACTCGGCTTGGTCAATACACTTACCCAGGTCCTCCTCATATATAATGGCCACCTCGGTCCAGTTGAGGAAGGTCATGACGTCCTGGAAGGCCCGGTTGAGGACCTCGTGGCTCGGGTGGAGGTTGATGGAGAACTCCTTGAATTCCGGCTCCAGGTCCAGGCGGGATTCCAGGTGCGGGATGTCCAGGGCGTCGCAGATGGACTGGATGTGGGAGCCTAGGAGCGGGTCGGACGGCCCGAACACTGCCTGAACACCGAAGTTGATCTGCTCGCACGCTGGGGAAGGGACGACACACAGGAGGCGACACATTAGTCATAACCGGACCAGACCAGAGAGTTGCTTCACTTTATCATGGACACAGTTGGTTATAGAAGGAATTACTCAAGACACAGCAGCAGGTTATCACACGTCAGCAAGACAGACTACAACATGATTTCTACTTTACTACCCGATAACACATGATTTCACTGTAACATCAACTAACTCGTGCAGGTGTGGATCAACATATGTGACGGTAACGTGTAAGATGATCCTGGCGAGGGACTTTGTAACATCTGAGGAAACATTATAACATGTCGTGACAGGCGTCGGTCGTCCCTGGTAAACAACGACAGAAGATAATTTTCTGTACTTTTTGATCGTTGGCGTCAGATACATCATCAGGATGACTCACGTAATCGTTACTTAATTATTGCTTGACAACAGTGATGATCCTCTCAGGTCAGGCAGGCAGCTGGTGGCACTGGAGGTCCAGCTGGTGCTCAGACGGTGACAAGATGTTATGGTGGGCGGGAGAGGCAGGATCGTGGTGATGGTAACCATGGTATGTGTGTAAGCTTAACCAGCAGCCGGGGATGGTAGCTATAACCCCTCACGTGTTGGTACCTCGTGCAGATGGCTCCACAACCCAAGCCATCTGGTTGTGACAGTCCTGCTGGTCAGCATGGTGGAGGCTGATGCCATGTTTACATTGGTTGACAACATTGGTACTCTATCTGGCCGTCAAGGGTCGCTCATATGGAACCACAAATTCGTCTTTTACTCATGATGGACGGACGTAATATGCCACACGAAACAAAAGATATAGAGAATAATTTCCGTGTCGGTTGCAGTGGTCTAACGTAGTTTACAAGTTTTAGGGCAGAAGGAACGTAACCTGACATCTTTATCTAAGTTGTGTAAGTTACTTGGGAAGGTTGGCTGCTCATCTGCAACTTGCCGGGAATAATTGTTCTGACACTTGACGGAGGAAGTAAGGAACCATCGCCAAGTGTCACCAACATCCTACACTGCACTGACTTGTGAGGTCGCTTATAGTTCACCTGACCTGCTTGTAACACCTCTACCTCAGCCTTGACTTGTGAGGTCGCATATAGTTCACCTGACCTGCTTGTAACACCTCTACCTCAGCCTGTGACAACCCTTCCACAACTGTCCTCACGAAGCTGATGCCAACTTGTCGTTGTCACGGAGCTGGTACCAACCCAAGGTTTTGTCAGTAAAAAGACATTTTACCCAATAGTGACAAGAGACCAAGTCTAGCAACGTGTACAACAGAACTATCAACCAGACACATGACATCACCTCGCCACACTCAGTAAGATCCCCACCATCAAGCGTCAGAAAGCTTCCTCCAGTTTGACCGCTTTACCATCTTGATATTGTGATGTGAGTACCACGCTCCAACTGTACACCCCCTCCCCCTTCCCGCTACTCACCCTTCTTGGAGGCGTGGAAGGAGTCGTCTCTCGGGACGTACTGGATATCGTAGACCAGTGTGGTGTTGGGCAGCAGGGTGGAGTCCTTGTTGATGCGGTACACGGCGTACTTGAAGGCCAGCTCCGTGGGCCCCTCGCGTTGCTCAGCCGTAAACATGGCCCCTGCAACAAGCGAACCACTGTGTCAGGAGACCATTGGGGAAAATGGAGGAGGGGCGGGCTGGAGGACTTGGCCAGCGGACATATTTGATAAGATAAGGAAGGAGGAATACATTGGGGAAGATAACTGAAGGGGAATTTACTGTGAATAAATAAGGGTAATACACTGGGAAAGATAAGTGAGGGGAATACACATGTGTCATCCCTCTAGCTACTCCTACAGCCAATCCTCCCGCGCCGCTCCCGGTCACTCCTCTAACTCCACAACCTGACAGGTTACCTGCTTCCATAGGTGTATTAGTACTTCTTTAACTGTGACGGTAAATTCTGGTATCGTGTGAGCACTGTGTATCATTGTCTAAAAAACTACAAAAGAACTTGTTCAGGGTTCATACATCAGTTGACTGGTTTATACATCGGTTGATTGGTTCATACAACGGTTGATTGGTTCATACATCGGTTGATTGGTTCATACATCGGTTGATTGGTTCATACATCGGTTGATTGTTTATAAAAGAACTTTGTGTAAACATGATTTAACCTTATCTTGTTCAAGAAGTCTTTACATAGATGTCGGCTCTGTGTACACAACACAATGTGTGTCAACACTGTATCTTGAACACACACACACACACGCGCACACACGCACACACACATCGTGAATCTCTGCAGTTAAGGGTTTACATCCCAGTGAGGGAGACAGCCAGCTATGTAGTGGGTAGGGCGACCGGGCTGGGCCAGCCGAGGTGACCACAGAGGCCATGATGGAGGGAGTCAGGCAGACTTGAGTCACATTACGAAGGCCCGCGTCCTGACGTGGGAGATTGGGGGGGGGGGGGGGGGTTCAAGCCTGCAGCAGCAGCAGCAGCGTTACCACTAGTAACAGGAAGAGTAGCGGCGGGCGGGTGTCTGCCCTCAACACTGATGATAGTCTCAGCTGATGATAAAATCGATCAAGACAAACTTCTCTTGCCTGTCAGATGTGTGTGTGGCATACACTGTATGTTGTACACACTGTATGTATGTTGTATAAGTTATATACAGTAGGTGGATACAGTGGCAGCAGCAGAAGTGACAGTGGTAAGCTGAGTAACTGAGGGAAAATAATCTCCTGCGAACAGATTGATAGACGGGAGCAGGAAGGGCTTCCCAGACCCAGCCACCCATAACACCCCATACTGCACAGTGGCGTCCACTCCCGCAACACCCCATACTGCACAGTGGCGTCCACTCCCGCAACACCCCATACTGCACAGTGGCGTCCACTCCCGCAACACCCCATACTGCACAGTGGCATCCACTCCCGCAACACCCCATACTGCACAGTGGCATCCACTCCCGCAACACCCCATACTGCACAGTGGCATCCACTCCCGCAACACCCCATACTGCACAGTGGCATCCACTCCCGCAACACCCCATACTGCACAGTGGCATCCACTCCCGCAACACCCCATACTGCACAGTGGCATCCACTCCCGCAACACCCCATACTGTACAGTGGCATCCACTCCCGCAACACCCCATACTGCACAGTGGCATCCACTCCCTTCTCCTTCCACATGTGTATTCATCAGTTACGTTGTAAGACACAACAGATCATCATCATCATGTGATCAAGTGAACACAAAACAAACAACGAGATTATCGCTGTATCTGGGGAGATCCGCGGTGGGTGCTGTATAACGTCTCTTGACGACTTTCCATCAAGAACACATCACTACACAGCTCCAGGTCCTTCCCTCCTACGCACGAACTCTCGCCCTCCCGAGGGTTCACACCCCATGACCCCAGACCTCCTTCCTTAACTCCATCCCTCCATCTCTTCCCCCGCCACCCTCTCTTGCTTCTTTTACGTTTGATTTTAATCTTCACTGTCTCTTACCTCATGTTACCACTACGTCTCAATCATCGGGAGACAGCCACAAAGTGTAATAAATAGATAAATATGTATATATATATATATATATGCATGTGTATGTGTGTGTGTGTGTGTGTGTGTGTGTGTGTGTGTGTGTGTGTGTGTGTGTGTGTGTGTTTCAATTTCTAAAACAATGACCAGCAGGAGCCGAGCCGGAGGTGTGCTTATCTTGATGCAATACCTTGCAGGTCAGGGGAGCCTGGGTGTCGTGTCAGGGGAGGCGGTACCAACCCTCCAGCTACCGTGACCCCAGCAGGTCCTCACTACACACCCTCACCAGCCCTCCACACGACCCTGAGCAGCCACCAGCCTTCATCCCTCAGTGGACGGACGGACGGACGGACGATAGGGGTCTGCTGTGGGCGGACCCGTGGAGGCGCCACACTTAACGTTGCCTCCTGAGGCCCCATGGTTCAGCCCCGCACTCTGACCTAAGGATACTGATCTACTGTCATCTGGCAGGTAAGATCCCCTTCCCAGTACGTCCGCCTCACTGCTTCCCACTGCATGGTCGTACCAGGGCCATACTGTAGCCACACACACACACACACACACACACACACACACACAGGCAGATAGACAGACAAACATACCGTTCAATGGTTGGGGCCCCGCCCCACGAGTGTAGAGGCCTCTCCTCGTGCTGTACAAACAAGTAATGAACCAAGCAGGTCGTTCCTCCCCACCACACACACACACACCTGCCCACACCCCACCCTCTTCACCACACACTCCAGCCCTCCCCACCACACACACACACACCTGCCCACACCCCACCCTCTTCACCACACACCCCAGCCCTCCCCACCACACACACACACACACACACCTACCCACACCCCACCCTCTTCACCACACACCCCAGCCCTCCCCACCACACGTCAGCCCTCCGCACCACACCCCATCCCTCTAGCCCAACACCAAGGCCATAAATCTAACAACTTTCCTGCTCAAACTTGGCCAATTTCCTTCCTAGTTAATTCGTATCAACTTAACGAAGATTCTGCCGTTCTCCTGAAGTGACCCAAACACTTCCATATTTGTTTCTGACCAACACTAAACTTTATCAATTATTTTACATACGTTGTCGACCACGTTATTATGTTACACATGATCGTTTAGCATATTATATAACCCGTTATATCATGTTCTCATATACTCTGGGACCATATTGAAAATATAATATTACTCTTAATTACGAAATGATCCCTGACCCCTGTGGAGGGCCAGGGATCCCATGTGGCCCCAACAAACCAGGTTCTTCGTATATCCCAGGTACTGTGGTATACCCTACCACCAGGTACTGTGGTATACCCTACCACCAGGTACTGTGGTATACCCTACCACCAAGTACCGTGGTATACCCTACCACCAAGTACTGTGGTATACCCTACCACCAAGTACCGTGGTATACCCTACCACCAGTTACTGTGGTATACCCTACCACCAAGTACTGTGGTATACCCTACCACCAGGTACTGTGGTATACCCTACCACCAAGTACCGTGGTATACCCTACCACCAGTTACTGTGGTATACCCTACCACCAAGTACTGTGGTATACCCTACCACCAGTTACTGTGGTATACCCTACCACCAAGTACTGTGGTATACCCTACCACCAGGTACTGTGGTATACCCAATCATCATGATAAACACCCAGGCACTATGGTATACACTAGCCCTGTAGTATACCCCGGGCACGGTAGTATACCCTCAGCATTGTAGTAGACCCGGCAGTATCATAAGATGCGGGGAAGCCATAGCTGGCGTCAACATGATTATCAGCTTACTATGTATTACCCCCCCAACCCGACCCGACCCCCACCCCTTACTGCCAGCCTCACCCCCACCTACACCACTACTGCCACATACACCATTACCTCTACCCGCACCACTACTGCCACTTACACCATTATCCCCACCTGCACCACTGCTGGAGGTCAGGTCTCCACACATAACTAAGTTCATTGGTTCATTCTTATCAAACACTTGTCATTGTTCACACCCCAAAGCATGGATCATATAATGATACAGTAACCTGTTACAGGATACCTAAGCTGCTACAGGATAGTGGGAACACAAAGCCACTACAGGATACAATAGAGATCTAGAGCTACCATGGAATACAATAGGGGCACATACAGCTGTTGCACAATATAGTACGAATCAGACCAGTCCGACTAGACCCGCCTCCCCGGTCCGGCCAGACACGCCTCCCCGGTCCGGCTAGACACGCCTCCCCGGTCCGACCAGACCCGCCTCCCCGGTCCGGCCAGACACGCCTCCCCGGTCCGGCTAGACACGCCTCCCCGGTCCGGCCAGATATTACTTGGAAAGTTCGGTAGGATGGCAGAGATGGTGGCTATGGGCAACCCCTGCTGACGAGAGAGAGAGAGAGAGAGAGAGAGAGAGAGAGAGAGAGAGAGAGAGAGAGAGAGAGAGAGGAGGGAAGGCCAGTGAGGTATGAGAGCATGGCCGGCCAGGTCGCATCATACATACTCGACAGGAAGGAGAAACATCATGTAACGTGAGGGAGGGAGGAAGTGCGCAGGACGCAGGGGAAGGAACAGGAGACGTGTGTGGGCCAAGTGGCAGGGAGAGACGTGCGTGGGAAATGTGAGGGGAAATGAACATGTGGCAGTTCAACACAAGTTACTGCATGAGGGAGGGAGGAAAGGAGGATGTTACTTGTGGTGTGTGTGTGTGTGTGTGTGTGTTGGGGGGGGAGGTATATCACCAGGGGCAGGCTGCGAGGGAGGGAGGGAGGGGAGGTTGTTGGGAAAGGAGATTGTGGATTACAAAACAAGTCCAATATTGCAGTAAATTGAATGAGTCTAAATAATATATATATATATATATATATATATATATATATATATATATATATATATATATATATATATATATATATATATAAAGAGGGAGAGAGATAGATAGATAGATAGATAGATAGAGAGAGAGAGAGAGAGAGAGAGAGAGAGAGAGAGAGAGAGAGAGAGAGAGAGAGAGAGAGAGAGAGAGAGAGAGGTATACTTTTGGGAGGCAATAGTAGTTAGGTTAGGTTTGAAGGTACTGTAATTCCAATGATATTATAGTTGTGGGCTACAAATAATGGTGTGTGGAGGAGGGTGGGTGTGTGGAGGAGGGTGGATGTATAGAGGAGGGTGGATGTATAGAGGAGGGTGGATGAGTGGAGGAGGGTAGATGTGTTGGAAATGAGATGTTTGAGGACAATATGTGGTGTGAGGTGGTTTAATCGATTACGTAATGAAAGGGTAAGAGAGATGTATAGTAATGAAAAAGAGTGTGGTTGAGAGGGCAGAAGAGGGAGTGTTGAAATGGTTTGGACATTAGGAGAGAATAAGTGAGGAAAGATTGACAATGAGGATATATATATATATATATATATATATATATATATATATATATATATATATATATATATATATATATATATATATATATATATATATATGCAGGAGGGTGAGGGGAGGGCGGGGAATAGAGTGAATTGGAGCGATGTGTTGTGCCGGGGTTGACGTGCTGTCGGTGGATTGAATCGGGGCATGTGGGGCGTCTGGGGTGAACCATGGAGGGCTGTGTGGGTGTGTGTGTTTGCGTGTGTGGACGTATGTATGTGCATGTGTATGGGGGGGGGGTTGGGCCATTTCTTTCGTCTGTTTCCTTGCGCTACCTCGCAAACGCGGGAGACAGCGACAAAGTATAAAAAAATATATATATATATATATATATATATATATATATATATATATATATATATATATATATATATATATATATATATATCAGAGGTGGAGGGAACAAGGAGAAACGGGAGACCAAATTGGAGCTGGAAAGATGGAGCTGACAAGATTGTAGCAATCGGGGCATGGAGATGCAGGAGGGTGAAAGGCGTGCACGGGATAGAGTGACCTGGAGCGACGTGGGGAGGGTGCAGGTGTGCAGCACCAACGTGGGGTCGGGATGACTCGTTTTCTTCATGCAACAACCACCTCACCAGATTACTCACTCGCTGATGCATATGAGGAGGGATGTCCCAATGGAGGTAGTGGAGCAGGGAGGTCCCAGTGGAGGATAGTGGAGCAGGGAGGTCCCAGTGGAGGATAGTGGAGCAGGAAGGTCCCTGTGGGGGATAGTGGAGCAGGGAGGTTCCAGTGGAGGATAGTGGAGCAGGGAGGTCCCAGTGGAGGATAGTGGAGCAGGGAGGTCCCTGTGGAGGATAGTGGAGCAGGGAGGTCCCAGTGGAGGATAGTGGAGCAGGGAGGTCCCAATGGAGGATAGTGGAGCAGGAAGGTCCCTGTGGGGGATAGTGGAGCAGGGAGGTTCCAGTGGAGGATAGTGGAGCAGGGAGGTCCCTGTGGAGGATAGTGGAGCAGGAGGTCCCAGTGGAGGATAGTGGAGCAGGGAGGTCCCAGTGGAGGATAGTGGAGCAGGAGGTCCCAGTGGAGGATAGTGGAGCAGGGAGGTCCCAGTGGAGGATAGTGGAGCAGGGAGGTCCCAGTGGAGGATAGTGGAGCAGGGAGGTCCCAGTGGAGGATAGTGGAGCAGGGAGGTCCCAGTGGAGGATAGTGGAGCAGGAGGTCCCAGTGGAGGATAGTGGAGCAGGAGGTCCCAGTGGAGGATAGTGGAGCAGGGAGGTCCCAGTGGAGGATAGTGGAGCAGGGAGGTCCCAGTGGAGGATAGTGGAGCAGGAGGTCCCAGTGGAGGATAGTGGAGCAGGGAGGTCCCAGTGGAGGATAGTGGAGCAGGGAGGTCCCAGTGGAGGATAGTGGAGCAGGGAGGTCCCAGTGGAGGATAGTGGAGCAGGGAGGTCCCAGTGGAGGATAGTGGAGCAGGGAGGTCCCAGTGGAGGATAGTGGAGCAGGGAGGTCCCAGTGGAGGATAGTGGAGCAGGGAGGTCCCAGTGGAGGATAGTGGAGCAGGGAGGTCCCAGTGGAGGATAGTGGAGCAGGAGGTCCCAGTGGAGGATAGTGGAGCAGGGAGGTCCCAGTGGAGGATAGTGGAGCAGGGAGGTCCCAGTGGAGGATAGTGGAGCAGGGAGGTCCCAGTGGAGGATAGTGGAGCAGGGAGGTCCCAGTGGAGGATAGTGGAGCAGGGAGGTCCCAGTGGAGGATAGTGGAGCAGGAGGTCCCAGTGGAGGATAGTGGAGCAGGGAGGTCCCAGTGGAGGATAGTGGAGCAGGGAGGTCCCAGTGGAGGATAGTGGAGCAGGGAGGTCCCAGTGGAGGATAGTGGAGCAGGGAGGTCCCAGTGGAGGATAGTGGAGCAGGGAGGTCCCAGTGGAGGATAGTGGAGCAGGGAGGTCCCAGTGGAGGATAGTGGAGCAGGGAGGTCCCAGTGGAGGATAGTGGAGCAGGGAGGTCCCAGTGGAGGATAGTGGAGCAGGGAGGTCCCAGTGGAGGATAGTGGAGCAGGGAGGTCCCAGTGGAGGATAGTGGAGCAGGAGGTCCCAGTGGAGGATAGTGGAGCAGGGAGGTCCCAGTGGAGGATAGTGGAGCAGGAGGTCCCAGTGGAGGATAGTGGAGCAGGGAGGTCCCAGTGGAGGATAGTGGAGCAGGGAGGTCCCAGTGGAGGATAGTGGAGCAGGGAGGTCCCAGTGGAGGATAGTGGAGCAGGAGGTCCCAGTGGAGGATAGTGGAGCAGGGAGGTCCCAGTGGAGGATAGTGGAGCAGGAGGTCCCAGTGGAGGATAGTGGAGCAGGAGGTCCCAGTGGAGGATAGTGGAGCAGGGAGGTCCCAGTGGAGGATAGTGGAGCAGGGAGGTCCCAGTGGAGGATAGTGGAGCAGGAGGTCCCAGTGGAGGATAGTGGAGCAGGAGGTCCCAGTGGAGGATAGTGGAGCAGGAGGTCCCAGTGGAGGATAGTGGAGCAGGGAGGTCCCAGTGGAGGATAGTGGAGCAGGAGGTCCCAGTGGAGGATAGTGGAGCAGGAGGTCCCAGTGGAGGATAGTGGAGCAGGGAGGTCCCAGTGGAGGATAGTGGAGCAGGAGGTCCCAGTGGAGGATAGTGGAGCAGGGAGGTCCCAGTGGAGGATAGTGGAGCAGGGAGGTCCCAGTGGAGGATAGTGGAGCAGGGAGGTCCCAGTGGAGGATAGTGGAGCAGGGAGGTCCCAGTGGAGGATAGTGGAGCAGGGTTCAGACATCATACAACACAGAAGTGTATTTTCAGTGTTACCAAACATATACAGTATACAAAATTAGATACACAACTGGTAATATAACACAGCCAGAGAAAACTTGGCGAAAGCGGACGCTGGCAACACTGACCATCAGCCAGACACAGACGGTAGGGGGAGGAGGGGGGGGGTGGGGGGGACAAGGAAGCAAGTAAACAATGGTAATAACTCCCACAGTGGGAGAGAAGAATGAGGAGGATGGCTGGGGTAGTAAGGAGTGTGAGGATCCTGGTGAGGGAAGTCGTGAATCATCGAGGAACATTCTTCTTCGTCTTCATAAGTTATGGCGGGAGTGAGTCTGCTGAGTCTATCTGGGAGTCGATGGTGTACGTTAAGTCGTAAGAGAGGAACACTGGGGGTCGTCGACCTGCGGTGTGTTGTGGCGTTATGTGCAGCTGGGGCTCTGGGGGGTTGTCTGGGGTGCGGATGTTTACACTCGTCAGGGGAAGGGGTATGGTGGGTGGCCGGGAGCTTCCAACATCAGATGAACTTCATGTCATGACAACCACCCAACCTGCACTGGTGTTGACCCCGAGGTGTTACGACCTCCAATACAGAGGAATTCGGATGTCACACTACAGTAATTTGATCCATTATGTGAGAGTAATATATCACACAGTTAACTATTTTTTACACTATATACATGTATGTATGTGTGGTTGTGTGTTACGCGTGTGCATGCAAGCGTTCTCGTGTGTTTATGTAGTAAATATTTGTGACTAACACTGGCAGGAGGCAGAACGAGCCATCACACCAACCAGCAGCAGGCAGTGTGCTGGGGCCCCGAGCTGTGAAGGTAAACACAAAGACTCCTCACACACAGCAGCTAATGTGCAAACATTTCTTGCCCGTGATCATTCAGCAGGTCAGGTCGTTCACGTACCCCAGCCAGTCATCAGCAGGTCAGGTCGTTCACGTACCCCAGCCAGTCATCAGCAGGTCAGGTCGTTCACGTACCCCAGCCAGTCATCAGCAGGTCAGGTCGTTCACGTACCTCAGCCAGTCATCAGCAGGTCAGGTCGTTCACGTGCCCCAGCCAGTCATCAGCAGGTCAGGTCGTTCACGTGCCCCAGCCAGTCATCAGCAGGTCAGGTCGTTCACATGACCCAGTCAATGAATTATGGAGGCGAGGGGCTGGATTAAACATATGCACGATTCGAATCCTTGAGCGGATGGAGAGAAAAAGATTTTGAGCGATCGGGGCCTGAACATGCAGGAGGGTGAAGGGCATGCACGGGATAGAGTGAACTGGAACGCTGTGGTAAACTGGGGTCGATGTGCTGTCAATAGACTGAACCAGGGCACGTAAAACGTCTGGGATAAACCATGGAAAGGTGCATTACACATGACAGCTAGAGAATGAGTGTGAGCGGATGTGGCCTTTCTTCGTCTGTTCTTGGTGTTACCTCTCTGACGCGGGAAATGGCGATCAAGTATGATATATATATATATATATATATATATATATATATATATATATATATATATATATATATATATATATATATATATACAGTGGTTAAGACATGGTACACATATACAAGGTAAAGAGACGGGTCAACACGAGTGTTAAACTCTCCTCGTAATTACACGTATAAACAAACCCTCATGCATACGGTCACAAACTTATGTAAACAAACAATTACTACGATGAAACACACACACACACACACACACACACACAGAACTGGCATGAGGTGCCGGAGTGAAGTGCCGGGCTCTGAGTAGCCTGAGCCACTAGAGGAGAGAATGTTTCCGTGGATGAGTTTCAGTGCTGGTTTTGAGCTGCCAACCGCCACGTTTTGTGCCGTTCTGGGTGGAAATCTTCCTGGGAACTTTCCTTAATAGCAGAAAGCTTTCAGTGGTAATAAGGCAGGTGATAAGGAGCGTTGCACCACACCTGATACACCTCAAGTCTAACACATTATCTCGTCTGAGAGATTCATGTGATGAACTGATGATCTCTGATGCCCGAGTGATGATGATGATACGCTCACTCTGGATAATGTGTGCGTTGGTCTAGTGATGTGGCGCCGGCGGACCCTGGAGATGCTGGCGGACCCCAGAGACGCTAGCGGACCCCGGAGTTGCTGGCGAACCCTAGAGGTGCTGGTGGACCCTGGAGGTGCTGATGGACCCTGGAGGTGCTAGCATACCCTGGAGGTACTGATGGACCCTGAAGGTGCTGGCGGACCCTGGAGGTGCTGGCGGACCCTGGATGTGCTGGTGAACCCTGGAGGTGCTAGCATACCCTGGAGGTACTGGTGGACCCTGGAGGTGCTGGCGGACCCTGGAGGTGCTGGCGGACCCTGGATGTGCTGGTGGACCCTGGAGGTGCTAGCATACCCTGGAGGTACTGGTGGACCCTGGAGGTATTGGGAGGTGTGATGACCTACACCTACCAGCCAATGTAGACTGCCAGAGGTGCCCTGTGATCCGACCTGTGTAAAACGGAGAGTTGACCAGGTCGTCACATTCACCTGGTGGCCATGTCGTCTCCTAGTGCTTCTTCTGTCTTCCTAGTCAGGTTAGCAAGGTCCGGCCATGGCCTGAAGATGGGTTACTCTGGTGGCAAATTTCTGAAGGAAATATCCTGACGAATTATCAGCAAACTCTCTTGACCCGAGAAGCAGGAAATATCATCCTGCTGAGAACTAATGACCCGCCAGGCGGAGAACTGAAGGCACTGCTTGAAGGATGGTCGGAAGGATACCTCTGGTGTGTAGGAAGTACAGACATAAACAACAGAGACCAACTGGAGGGAGTCCATGACAGTCTGGGTATGTGTGTGGAGGAAAAGGATGAATAAAAGTCTTTTCGTAAGTAATGTTACAGATGATGGCGTCTGTGGAGAAAGGTTTAAACGACGGAATCTGTAATTGAAAGTTACCCTATCGTCAGACATTTGTACTTTATAGATATACAGCATTAAGCAAGTTTACTTTCCATACAAGCCTTTTCAACACGAGGTCAACAGCATGACGAGAAACTATATCTAAGTTATGGAACGACGACTGTCACCCTCAGGGTTAACGACAACATCTGTCGCTGGTACGATGGTTCTCTCCTCCGTGATATGTCTGACGCTCGGCTGCATCCATCATGGGACACAGACATTACCAGGAAGCTGAGGTGTTTACTTGTGGCAAGAGGAGCGTTGTGGAGGGAGACAGGGAGGGAAGTCCTAGAAGGAGGCAGGGAGAGAAGAAACTGGACTCCCCTCACCCTGTAGATCCCCCATACTTAAGGGTTTAGTTTCCTAAATTAAAGAATGGATCTCTGCAACAATCTTCTTCCTAAGTTAGTCTCCAATTTGCAGTAAAACTAAACGAACATTACACACACAAACACACACACACACACACACACACACACACACACACACACACATATATATATATATATATATATATATATATATATATATATATATATATATATATATATATATATATATATATATATTCTATATATATATATATATCCCTGAAAGACAGCAGTGAATACAAACATCTCCATTTTCTGTGCTGTAGTAAACTGGACGAGAAAGTTGTCGTAAAATTTTATGGCAGAAATTCTGGCTGGAAACATTGGTTGTTCATCGACTGAGTTGACTTAGAGCCATGAGAGAGTTGTGCCGGAGTGACCCAGGCCAGCGCCCCTGGGGTACTGACTGGGAAGAGAGAAGGAAGAAAGAAAGACGCAGGAAAAAGAGACGTGTGAGAATACCAGACGTGAGCAGCAACAGCAGTGGAGAGCACATCACACGAGGATGACACAGGAGCAGGCCATAGGAGGTGGGTGTTGGGAGTGGCCCTCGTTGACCTGCTCCAGGCTGGCTGGGTCCTGAGGGCGGCCCTCGTTGACCTGCTACAGGCTGGCTGGGTCCTGAGGGCGGCCCTCGTTGACCTGCTCCTGGCTGGCTGGCTGGCCGGGTAGCTGGCCTGGGAGAGCGACGAGGCGTGTGGGAAGGAGGAGAGGGAGAGGTGCAGCCGTGACCCAGAAGCGTCACCTCACAAGCCGGGGAAGCAACTTGTGACGGGTAATGGAGGCTGCCAACACCGTAGCTGCCTGACACATGATATGGCTCCAGTGGTGGCGGGCAACGACTTGGTGTTGCAGGGTAGTGTTGGCAGGAAGCAGGGTGTTGTGTCTGCTTGTGCCTGTATTTGTGCTTGTGTGTGTGTGTGTGTGTGTGTGTGTGTGTGTGTGAGGTACTGCTGCTGTACAAGCAGTCATGCGTTACAGCTGTTCCAGTATGTAACATAATTGTCTGCTGTTTACGTGTGCTGTGTGAGGCTTATGGTTGAGCTGCTGTACGGCCGCTGATGATGTAGGATGCAGCTGGCGCCTGCGCTGTGCTGCTGCATAGTATCTGCTGTTTCGCATGACGCTTCCCTCCTGTGCTGCCAGGGAACAGCAGTATGGTTCTTGCTGCCCCGGTGCAGCAGCTCCTGTCTGTCATGCAGCACAACGTGGGGTCCCACACGTCAAGAGTTGCATGACAGTTATCGTTCAGCTGTGCACACTGCTGATTCCAGTCATGACGAGGCAACTATTGCAGCTTCCTGATCCTCGTCACGTAATGCAGCTGCCCCTCCGTCACAACCCCCTCCGTCACAACCTCTCCGTCACAACCCCCTCCGTCACAACCCCTCCGTCACAACCCCTCCGTCACAACCCCCTCCGTCACAACCCCCTCCGTCACAACCCCTCCGTCACAACCCCCTCCGTCACAACCCCTCCGTCACAACCCCCTCCGTCACAACCCCTCCGTCACAACCCCCTCCGTCACAACCCTCCGTCACAACCCCTCCGTCACAACCCTCCCGTCACTGCATGTCTAAGGTACTACACTCCTTTACCCTTACGAGGCTACATCACCCCTCCATTGGATGACCCCCTCCACTACCACCCCTCCACTACCACCCCTCCACTACCACCCCTCCACTACTACCCCTCCACTACTACCCCTCCACTACTACCCCTCCACTACCACCCCTCCACTACCACCCCTCCACTACCACCCCTCCACTACTACCCCTCCACTACCACCCCTCCACTACCACCCCTCCACAGCCACCCCTCCACAGTCACCCCTCGGTGTAGGTGAGGGCAGAAGCCAGACAGCTGCACTGATGGCAAGGTTTGGTCGCCGTGGGGTGGGGTGGGGGGGGGGGCCAGTGGCCCACATATGTAGCTGTTGTAACGTGTGCAGTTACGTACCTCACGGGGGGGGGGTGGACCTGTACCACCGCGGTCGTGTTAGGTCAAAAGCGGTCCACAGGACCAACAGTGACCCACAGGGGGGCAGGAGCGGTCCACAGGGGACCAGGAGTGGCAGCAGAGTTGTATGTCCGTAACCACAACCTAAACCCCAAGTTATGAGTGGTTGTTAAGTGTGACTACAAGATGATATTAACAAATTTTATGTCATTACTTTCACCGTGATGATGTCACATGTGTAGGGGTGGGGGACCACACTAACTGGACCGGTACCCCCCACCCCCCTCAACCATACTGATCACAGGCGGTCCACCACCAGGTCCTATAGTGTACAGTGGTCCACCACCACCACCAGGTCCTGTAGTGTACAGTGGTCCACCACCACCACCAGGTCCTATAGTGTACAGTGGTCCACCACCACCAGGCTCTGTAGTGTACAGTGGTCCACCACCACCGCCAGGTCCTGTAGTGTACAGTGGTCCACCACCACCACCAGGTGATGTAGTGTACAGTGGTCCAGCACCACCACCAGGTGATGTAGTGTGCAGTGGTCCAGCACCACCACCAGGTGATGTAGTGTACAGTGGTTCAGCACCACCACCAGGTGCTGTAGTGTACAGTGGTCCAGCACCACCACCAGGTCCTATAGTGTACAGTGGTCCACCACCACCACCAGGTCCTGTAGTGTACAGTGGTCCACCACCACCACCAGGTCCTATAGTGTACAGTGGTCCACCACCACCAGGCTCTGTAGTGTACAGTGGTCCACCACCACCGCCAGGTCCTGTAGTGTACAGTGGTCCACCACCACCACCAGGTGATGTAGTGTACAGTGGTCCAGCACCACCACCAGGTGATGTAGTGTGCAGTGGTCCAGCACCACCACCAGGTGATGTAGTGTACAGTGGTCCAGCACCACCACCAGGTGATGTAGTGTACAGTGGTCCAGCACCACCACCAGGTGATGTAGTGTACAGTGGTCCAGCACCACCACCAGGTGCTGTAGTGTACAGTGGTCCAGCACCACCACCAGGTGATGTAGTGTACAGTGGTCTAGCACCATCACCAGGTGATGTAGTGTACAGTGGTCCAGCACCACCACCAGGTGATGTAGTGTACAGTGGTCCAGCACCACCACCAGGTGATGTAGTGTACAGTGGTCCAGCACCACCACCAGGTGATGTAGTGTACAGTGGTCCAGCACCACCACCAGGTGATGTAGTGTACAGTGGTCCAGCACCACCACCAGGTGATGTAGTGTACAGTGGTCCAGCACCATTACCAGGTGATGTAGTGTACAGTGGTCCAGCACCACCACCAGGTGATGTAGTGTACAGTGGTCCAGCACCACCACCAGGTGATGTAGTGTACAGTGGTCCAGCACCACCACCAGGTGATGTAGTGTACAGTGGTCCACTACCACCACCAGGTGCTGTAGTGTACAGTGGTCCAGCACCACCACCAGGTGATGTAGTGTGCAGTGGTCCAGCACCACCACCAGGTGATGTAGTGTACAGTGGTCCAGCACCACCACCAGGTGATGTAGTGTACAGTGGTCCAGCACCACCACCAGGTGATGTAGTGTACAGTGGTCCAGCACCACCACCAGGTGATGTAGTGTACAGTGGTCCAGCACCACCACCAGGTGATGTAGTGTACAGTGGTCCAGCACCATTACCAGGTGATGTAGTGTACAGTGGTCCAGCACCACCACCAGGTGATGTAGTGTACAGTGGTCCAGCACCACCACCAGGTGATGTAGTGTACAGTGGTCCAGCACCACCACCAGGTGCTGTAGTGTACAGTGGTCCAGCACCACCACCAGGTGTTGTAGTGTACAGATCGTACCGTTGGTCAACAAGTGGACCACATTATGTAGTGAGACAGAGAGACACTCTGGACCTGCTCGACCATCCAGCACAAGGGTTGTTGTGACACTCGAGGAGTTCCACTCAGGATTGACTTTATGTGAGTTCCTTCGTGATTTCCAACCTTACAGACACATACTTCAGGTTAACACTGGCTTGGGCGTGGAGAGTGTCAACCCACCGCAAACCATTGACAACAAGTGACACAGGCACCAACCCGCACGCCTCACCTCACTTAATTACTTTAATTAAAGTTTGTATTACTCCTGGCGGCAGGAAGTCGGTGCTAAGAGGTAATTACCGGAACTCTAATGATAAAGTTATTTCTTAATGACACTTGAGGATCAAGTTCATGAAAAGCTTGGCACATGACAGCCAAACTATTGCTGTAGTGCTGTGTACAGTCCTAGCACACCACCCTGCCAGACCCAGCACACCACCCTGCCAGACCCAGCACACCACCCTGCCAGTCCCAGCACACCACCCTGCCAGTCCCAGCACACCACCCTGCCAGTCCCAGCACACCACCCTGCCAGACCCAGCACACCACCCTGCCAGTCCCAGCACACCACCCTGCCAGTCCCAGCACACCACCCTGCCAGACCCAGCACACCACCCTGCCAGTCCCAGCACACCACCCTGCCAGACCCAGCACACCACCCTGCCAGTCCCAGCACACCACCCTGCCAGACCCAGCACACCACCCTGCCAGTCCCAGCACACCACCCTGCCAGACCCAGCACACCACCCTGCCAGACCCAGCACACCACCCTGCCAGACCCAGCACACCACCCTGCCAGTCCCAGCACACCACCCTGCCAGACCCAGCACACCACCCTGCCAGTCCCAGCACACCACCCTGCCAGTCCCAGCACACCACCCTGCCAGACCCAGCACACCACCCTGCCAGACCCAGCACACCACCCTGCCAGTCCCAGCACACCACCCTGCCAGTCCCAGCACACCACCCTGCCAGACCCAGCACACCACCCTGCCAGTCCCAGCACACCACCCTGCCAGTCCCAGCACACCACCCTGCCAGTCCCAGCACACCACCCTGCCAGTCCCAGCACACCACCCTGCCAGTCCCAGCACACCACCCTGCCAGTCCCAGCACACCCTAAGAGCCACAGAAACTTCTCTGTGGTCTGTGGAAGGGATGGGGAGGAGCCAGGACGGGGAGGAGCCAGGATGGGGAGGAACCAGGATGGGGAGGAACCAGGATGGGGAGGAACCAGGTTGGGGAGGAACCAGGATGGGGTGGAGCCAGGATGGGGAGGAGCCAGGTTGGGGAGGAGCCAGGATGGGGAGGAGCCAGGATGGGGAGGAGCCAGGATGGGGAGGGAAGAGCATCCCACACCCGGCATCTTGCGGTGCACCTGGCAAGTTGGCATTTGTTAAGACAACTTCCTCACGTGTGTGTGTGTGTGTGTGTGTGTGTGTGTTGTAATAACCCAGTATAACCGTACCGTCAACCCACCAGCTGGCCGACCGTCCACAACATTACCTTCACGTGGCTGGTTGTGACCTACCACGTCACCCACCCACCCACCCACCACCGTGTTTATCTGTGGCAGACGTTTGTGGTTCGTACCGTAGTGCCTCTCCCTGCCGGCCATCCCTGCCTCTCCCTGCCGGCCATCCCTGCTTCTCCCTGCCGACCATCCCTGCCTCTCCCTCTCCCACTAGCTCCCTGCAGCCGTCCTCCACCCACTCCCCCAGCCTGGCACCGTGCCCCTTCCCCCCACAGCCCGTCAGCTACGGAAGAAGCGATACGGAAATGAAGCGAGCTGTTGTGTTGTGTGTTGTGTTGTGTGTTGTGTGTTTTGTTGTGTGTTGTGTTGTGTGTTTTGTTGTGTTGTGTTGTGTTGTGTGTTTTGTTGTGTTGTGTTGTGTGTTGTGTGTTGTGTTATGTGTTGTGTTGTGTGTTGTGTTGTGTGTTGTGTTGAGCACGTGAGTATGGTAGGAACATTGTCGCCAACTGGGTACGGTTGACCACGGTGAGTCTAGGTACAGCTCGGGGTATGTATGTACTGTGTACTGTACTGTGTACTGTGTACTGTACAGTGTACTGTGTACCGTGTACTGTACAGTGTACTGTGTACCGTGTACTGTACAGTGTACTGTGTACTGTGTACTGTACAGTGTACTGTGTACCGTGTACTGTGTACTGTGTACCGTGTACTGTGACTGTGTACCGTGTACTGTGTACCGTGTACCGTGGACTGCGTACCTGCCTCACACGAGCAGTCACCACCGCCGGGTGTGTGGCAACGCCTGGCGGGAGCGTGTCCAGCACTCACAACCACCCGGTCTACCACAACACTGTTTACTTGACCTCCCAGCCAGACCACACTCTCCTCTCCTACAACCATGTATACCTCCCGATGTACAGCCATGTATACCTCCTAATGTACAGCCATGTATACCTTCTGATGTACAGCCATGTACACCTCCTGATGTACAGCCATGTATACCTCATGATGTACAGCCATGTATATCTCGTGATGTACAGCCATGTATACCTCCTGATGTACAGCCATGTATACCTTCTGATGTACAGCCATGTATACCTCCTAATGTACAGCCATGTATACCTCCCGATGTACAGCCATGTACGTCAGCCTTATGTACGGTGTCTTCAGCTGTTCCAGTTGTACTGGTAGCCACAGCTGGGGTCTGGACGGGGCCCCGCCCGCCAGCTGCTCCAGTTGTTGGCGATTTCACGGGTTTATGAAGTCATTGTGACGCTCTGGCTCAGAACAAAGCCTGGGTGGCGCACCTTAGTGAAGACGTTGTTAACCTGAACTACGATGACGTGAACAACATTTACAAACAATAACAAATGAAATACAAGCTGGTGGCGAGCGTACACTGGGGTCAGCTTAACCTGGGGCGGCAAGAGGTTCTCATCTTAATAATTAATGGAAAGTAAATATTGAATATCTTACGTAAATGGTTGACAGTAATCTGTTAATCTAACAAGAAGCAACAAGCGATTCCTGGATGATCACCACAACAGAGGAGGTTGGCAGGGCAGCGTGGGATGCCTCACCAGTATAACAACACCCCAACATAACTCCCCAGGATTATGACAATCGTTACTGGGAAAATGTTGGAAGGTTTGGCAGGTGAGAGCGGCCGGATGCAAGGCACAAGGACGTCCAGGCGAGACAGTGACCCACAAGTTTTACCAAACCAATCAACCAGTCGACCACTCCACTGCCCACCTCAGCCCTCACACTGGTCACAATCAACCAGTCGACCACTCCACTGCCCACCTCAACCTTCACACTGGTCACACTTGACCACAACAGTGTCTCTGGTCACACTTGTAAGACATGCATTATTGAACCAAATATCTTACGAGATATTAAGATGGCAACCCCAGGAAGATAAGGACCTTCTAACCTCAGTTTGATCAACGTTAATTCTAGTATGATCAACGTTAACCCCAGTATGATCAACGTTAACCTCAGTTTGATCAACGTTAACCCCAGTATGATAACGTTAACCCCAGTATTATCAACGTTAACCCCTGTATGATCAACGTTAACCCCTGTATGATCAACGATAACCCCAGTATGATAACGTTAACCCCAGTATGATCAACGTTAACCCCTGTATGATCAACGTTAACCCCTGTATGATCAACGTTAACCCCAGTATGATGAACCTCTGCAACAAAGATTGGGTGGAGCAGAAGTTGAATCATTGCAGTGTGAGCAGCCAGCCTCGTGGTGACCAGCACCTCAGCCTCTCACATTCTGCTGAAGATGAACTTAAATGCCTCGCACGTTCAGTGACGTCACAATACTCATTGCACAATGTGTCATTCCACAAGAAAGAGAAGACCCCGTGAGGTACAACAACAGCAAGATACATTATACACTAAGCACATGACTTCCAGTAACATAAAGGATGTCAAACTTGGAGAAATGACGATTGTGGTCAGCCAGGACGAGAGAGGACAACACGTTCTTGTAAACAGTCACAACAGAGGACACACACACACTTGTATGAAGAGGGAATAACAATCTTTCTCTCGTGGATGAAAAAAGAAAAAAAATGTTTCTTGCTTCTGCCAGAACTTTAAAGGTTCATCCTCCTACTCGGCCCGGGTAAAGGGATTAGCTAAACGAGGTTCTGTCAATCAGCAAGTAATGAGGCAATTACCTCACTTAACACTGATGAACATAACACTTTTGTTTTACAATGATTGTACATCCCAGGGGCTGTACACTGGTGGTATGTACATTCCAGGGGCTGTACACTGGTGGTGTGTACATCCCAGGGGCTGTACACTGGTGGTGTGTACATCCCAAGGGCTGTACACTGGTGGTGTGTACATCCCAGGGGCTGTACACTGGTGATGTGTACATTTCAGGGGCTGTACACTGGTAGTGTGTACACCTAGCAGGACTGGAGACTGGCAGACGTCACTCCTGTATACAAAAAGGGAAGCACCAAATTGCTTGGCTATTCAACACGACTCTCTCGTGTGGACCCTTGATGGCTCTTATGTTGTCCAGGAAAACTTGGAACTGACGTACATGTTTCCAGTTCACAAGGTAGAGAGGAAAGCTGTGCCAGACCCCCAGTGATATGATAGATAACTGAAATATTAATGTGAGACAAACAGTGAGTTACGTGACACGCAAATGATGTCGAAAAATGAGGGCAAGTGGGAGTTGGATGTGGGCTGCCCCTCCTCACAGATATTTAGGTCAATGGCCATATTTTGGATGGTGTGGACACGCAACAGACTGCAGGAGTAACATTAAGACACACACACACACACACACGACTCTACACAACCTAGATTGTGGTGTCAGACTTACCAACATGATGTTATGGATGGATGACCAAGAAATGCTTATATCATTTCCTGAGTGATAGCCTTCCATGATCTCATCCTCTAAACACATTAAATACAATCCATGAATTATGACAAATTAACGATTTCATAAGAAAAATATGGAATTTTTCTTTAGTACATATTTCTTATTAAATCTGATCAAGTGTTACATAACATCAATCAATCTGTTTGTGTTGTTGCCTGACTGACGTCATCCTAGTGACGAAGTGAGAGATGACGGAAGCTTGAGGTCTAATGACACTATACCATGCAACCTCTCTCGCCCTCAACGTCTTGATTACTCACTTTATATTCATATATTCATTTTCATTATCATTATACCCCCTAAGAACACTTTCTATAGGCTTCCTGGGCCTTCCAGGTTGCACTCCATACAGGAGCAGGGAACCGATGGATTCCTTTGGAGCAAGAAGGTCCTCCCTCAATGAGACTACCCTCTCCTCTGCCCATTGGCTATGACGCAGCCTTGCCGATGACTTTTCACAAGTGGTGTACCTACAAGCAAGGTAAGTCCTGCGACATTGTTCAGTTAATTACCTAACCTAACCTAACCAGGCCATCATTATGGCGGGTGTGCAGCCAGGCCCACTGTTGTCGCATCTGTTGACGCCGCAGATTAATTGGACAATGGCAGCTGCAGGCGCGTCTTCCCAGCGTCGTGTCGTCGTCAGGAATATATTGGTTGTAAAAGATGGTCGCATGTCTGAGGTTATCCATCGTTGTTGTGTTATCGTGGGCGTAGTGTTGTGTGTACCACCTGAACCTCTGTCCTAAGGTCCACAGTCCATCCTGCAGTGTTTCTTCCCTCCATTTCATATGTTCCACCGTTCACGGGTTTACACGTCCTATGAAAACATCCAGTTGTGGGGTTCGATAATTTGATGTTTCTGGTCACTCAGGAAACTTGGATCATTCAGTGGAGTCGTTGTTCCAAAGTTTTGCTCGTTTTAGAGTCTTTATCATGTGCGAGTCTTGATCATTTACACGTTCGATTATTGCAAGGCTGCGGTCGCTCTGTTTTGTGTTGACTGCTGCAAGTCACATACTCCGTAATTATGTATTGTTGGGCCTTGTGGTTCCTGGACTTTGTTCCATGGTTTCCCTAAGAAGATCCTCACTCGATGTGTCATCTTTATCCTTCCAGAAATTTGGTGTTCCAGACCCGATTTCACCACAGGTCTCGTTGGTCCCCAGGATCAACGTGTCGTCGTCAACCACTCAAGTATCTCGTTCGTTTTGATGTCCCGGAAATTTGAAGGTCTGAGGCTTGTGGTGATGTTAGTATGAGCAGTTCCAGGTGATCGTTTGGTAAAGTGTTTCATTCCGTGCAGTGGTGGGAAGCAGTTGCAGGGATTGCAACATGGGATATCATCACCAAACAAGTATAAACGCTGCAGAACCTCACTTCGTCCAGTGTGTTCTCTCATGTGTGATGCAGCGGCAGCTTCACTCTGCAGTTGTCATAATATGTAAACGCTCCAGTTTTGCTAATGCCGGGAAGTGTGACTCTGGTGAGGATGTGTATGTTGATGAGCTGCCAGTGTTCCTCCTGGCCACCTCATTATACATGTGTTAACATCCAGTGTAGAGTAGTGGCAGGCAGCCACGCCAACCCTTCACACGTTCATTAGTGGCAACGTTAAAGTTTAGCGCAGAGGGAGGTGGGCGGGGCCTCAAGCAAGTCCCGTCCATCATTATGCTCTCAACCTCCGCCTGGAGTTAGTCTGTATTCTGTATGATGTAATATTTGTAACTTCAGCTACGTCACGCAAGAAAATTTCAGCAATCCTCTACTACAAGTTACTCTTCCAGAAGCATTCAGTTTAAGCGGAACATCAAACTGGAATGAAATCTGAAGATATTATCTCGGGAACTGAGGCAGACGATCAAGTTGGATCAGGTGGAAAACATGGCCAGCCAGAACAGTATTTTGTTCTTCATGACCACCACAAAATATGGCCAGAACAGTATTTTGTTCTTCATGACCACCACAAAATATGGCCAGAACAAAATCCTGTTCATCATGGCCAACTCAACATGTAGTCAGAACAGTTCGTTGTTCATCATGGCCATCTACTAGTTCATGTTCTTATTAACATCATACGTCTGTCAGCATGGTAAATGCTGCCAAGCACTATAGATGGGAACCCCACTAGCCAGCCATGTTATAATGTCTTACAGGAGAGTCATGATTATCACCATCTAATTCTTTACATCTAATGTAATTGTATAATGTATTACTTGCTACTGAGGATGAGGTTTGTGAGCATCGTCTCACGTCTTCTTGTTGCCTCTCGTATATTCAAGCCAGGAAGACCCTTCCTTGGGCAGCACAATAACCCTCCGGCAAGGCTGTTATATCCACCCTACCCGCTGTCTCCCTCCATCTCTCAAGGACTCTACATCACAATTTCCTTTTAGGAGAAACATATACACCTCCAGACGCACTATTTATTTCCTTTCTTTTTAAATCTTTTATCATCATGTAGAGATATGTGTTATCCTGAACCATCGAAGGCTGAGGCACAGGACTAGTTGTGTATGCTCCACAAGTTCTTCTTGGCCAGGTGAGACGTCTTTCTCTCGGAAGGTTTACATGAACAAGATAACGTTTGTTCAGCTGGCACCTCTCCTCTGTCCACCTGAGCCTCATAGGAGAACAAAAGACTCCCTCTCCCTGTCCACAATCATTCTCCCGGAACACACACACACGGCCCTGTACTCAGGCTCCCATGATGCGAGAGCCCCGGATCTGGCTACCCAAGTCTTAACCGAACTTAAGCAGATCCGTTGTTATCCGTGTTGCAGTACCAGGCCCGCCGCCTGTAACTCATCCTTCACGAAGAGGTATGATGCAGTGCCTCCCCCACCAGCCACACAGGTCGTGGCTACGGACCTCACCACCCTCACCCTTGCTGACTGACTTTGGTTATGTTTTATTTTGTTTCTGCGGTGGGGAGGTGGGGCTGTCATACTACGGTGTTTGTGTGTGTGTGTGTTGTGTGTGTGTGTGTGTGTGTGTGTGTGTGTATGTGTGTGTGTGTGTGTTGTACCTGTACGTGAGGGACCACCATGTGATGTACATTATGGTGCACCAGCATCTGATGGTTTGTTATGTCTGGGTGTCAGCGTGCTGTGTGCTGGCCACGTTCGTCTTACATATAATTTCGTGTTTTTGGGAAGGTTACATTTGTATAAACAATGACAGATGTAAACACTGACTGCCCGTTACACTGTGACGAACGTAGCTTATGTCACAAGCTACACTAACATAACTAATCAAATACATCACAATGCCTGGTCACACCGTAACATAACAAGTCACACTCATCAAACTGATTGGTTACACTGTAACATAACCGGTCACACTGATCACACTGCTGCAGGAGGTACTTACCTACTCTGATGACAGGAGGCAACGCTGACGCTGCAGGGAGGGTGAGCAGCAGTTCTCCAGCTGTCAGGAGGAACAGTACTGTAGGCAGCAGCAAGACTCGGGGCAAGCAGCTGGAAGCAGACGACCCCATACTGGCGTACCAGGCCATCAGGACTACAGGGCAAGTCAGGTCACCAGGAATACACAGAGGTGGCTTGCTGAGTACGTTATAAGGTCAACATAATGGGCGTGAGGTGTGAGGCGGAACTATAGTCATGAGGCATAGTGGAGAAGTTGACCTTCCCTCACGACCAAGGTGATCCCAGGGGCTTCCATCCACGGATCAGACTGGGTCAAGGAGCACACAGGGGTCGCAGGGTAGCCAGGAGAGGCCAGGTACACAGGAGCCAGTCAGTGTACAATGTTGCCCCTGATACAGTTACCAGTCGCTTCCACAAAACTGATACACTGGACGTAAACAACAAGACATCATTATCATTATTCACACTTTCAGTAAACTATACAATTTGTTTCTAGTGAATAATGAATATGATCTTGGTGTATGAAGATTGTGGCAGGTGATGTAAGAGAGGCGTCACACGGCTGTCTGATGTGTCCTATACAGGGAGTGTATGATACACTTGCCAGGCTAACAAAGAGAACTTGCTGGCTTCTGTCGCTCTTACTGTTAACCTACAGCAAGACACGTCCAGTGTGTTCATCCAGTCAACACTAAACTGATTTTGTGCATTTTGTTGACGAGCGAGAAGTGGTCCCCGGCCATCACCAGTGGCCTTTGTTGCACTATATACCACAGTTGTGTGTGGTCCTCCTGCAGACCTTACCACACAGTGTAGCAAGTGAGTGACGTGTGGCAGATCATCACATGTCAACACCGTCTGACTAACATGTCACCCACCGTGAGAGGGAGGTGTACTGGGGAGCAATACATCAAGAAAATCAACACTGATAACACTCATCGAACTGTTGCAACAGACGAGAGTTGCAACACTTATGTTGCTTCCCTTCCAACAACAACAACAACAACAGTCAAGTGAACACAGGTATGTTGTGAAGATCTTTCTCAGGACTAGGGCGGGAGGCGGGGGACACTGGCAGGGACCTAACAGGTCCTCTGGAGGGTCATACTTGACAAACACCTGTTGACATCTTACATTTTAGGTCCACAATAATGTTCTTTATTTTCATCAATCGTTAACGTTGGTAGACGATGTCTCATATTTCTATTAACCAAGAAAAACAGAATATTTCCATCACCAAACATTACACCACGTTTACTGATCCTTCTCCATATGTGTATGGCATCTCCCACACGACTAACCACTCCAGGTTTTCACTATAGTAGTCAGATCAATGAAAGGAAAGGATAGAGCAGCACTGGAACGGCCGGAGAGCTGGACGCGCCACACCCTACTATGCTGGCGGTCCGCGGACCACTGGCGGCTCGGGCCCTTATCTCCAGCTCTGCCAACATCCTCCCACACGTTCCCTTCCAGCACTCGCCTCTCGCACCTTCTTCTTCCCCTCCTACACGCCCATCATCTTTCATCACTCATGTACGTACCTTATCACCTTTACTGCCATCTGTACTCCGGCTCCCATCACGGTTTCCTTACATCTTTTTCTCCTGCCATCATCATCATCTGTAAGACAGTGTGGACCCTAGTGAGCCATCGTCATCATCCACTGGCTTCAACTTTGAGGCTACTTTCCCTGAGTTACGCTTCCATGTCCTCCACATCTACCCTACACCCCCCTCACCAGGACGACTCGTCGTCCTTCACTAGAGAACTCTACCATTCTCAGGTATGTGTGGTACCTGAAGGCTTCCCTCACTCTCCATGTCATCATAACTTTAACATCTGTCACTCTCTACCAGCTGGTACCATGAGCATCGCTCTGTATCTTCGTCACAGCCATCAACACCTGTTCCTCCCACCATCTGCCTGGCCACTCCACCATCTGCGCCTGGGTTCGTGCGAGCACATTGTCTCCACCTGCCCCGTCATCTTCATCATTGTCACACGCCCCACCCACCACCACCACCACCACCACCACCACCACCACCACCACCACTATCACCACCACCACCACCACTATCACCACCACCACCACCACTATCACCACCACCACCACCACCACCACTATCACCACCACCACCACCACTATCACCACCACCACCACCACCACTATCACCACCACCACTATCACCACCACCACCACCACCACTATCACCACCACCACCACCACCACTATCACCACCACCACTATCACCACCACCACCACCACTATCACCACCACCACTATCACCACCACCACTATCACCACCACCACTATCACCACTATCACCACCACCACCACCACTATCACCACTATCACCACCACCACCACCACTATCACCACCACCACTATCACCACCACCACTATCACCACCACCACTATCACCACTATCACCACCACCACCACCACTATCACCACCACCACATTTTTCTTAATTCCAACTGTACCACAGCCCTCCCCCTACCACCAGCCCTCCACCTTCCAGGCACCCGGCACCCAGCACACGGCACCCAGCACTCGGCACCCGGCACCCAGAACCCAACACCCAGAACCCAGCACCCAGAACCCGGCACCCAGCACACGGCACCCAGCACTCGGCACCCGGCACCCAGAACCCGGCACCCAGCACCCGGCACCCAGAACCCGGCACCCAGCACCCAGCACCCAGAACCCAGAACCCAACACCCAGAACCCAGCACCCAGAACCCGGCACCCAGCACCCAGAACCCAGCACCCAGAACCCAGCACCCAGAACCCAGCACCCAGAACCCGGCACCCAGAACCCAGCACCCAGAACCCAGCACCCAGAACCCAGCACCCAGAACCCAGCACCCAGAACCCGGCACCCAGCACCCAGCACCCAGAACCCGGCACCCAGAACCCAGAACCCAGCACCCAGAACCCGAACCCGGCACCCAGCACCCAGAACCCGGCACCCAGAACCCGGCACCCAGAATCCAGCACCCAGAACCCGGCACCCGGCACCCAGCACCCAGAACCCAGCACCCAGCACCCAGAACCCGGCACCCAGAACCCGGCACTCGGCACCCTGTAAGAGGTGGTGGGTGGTGGGACGATTCAGGAAGGTGGCCATTACGTTATGAGCTGAGGAAACTGGTGTCTTCACCACCTCTGTAGCTCTTGAGAAGATCACTCCCTCCCCCCGTACACACACACACACACACACACACACACACACACACACACACACCTGGGGTGGAGGGAGATGAGGTTGGGGAAGTGTGGAGGGGGTGGGAGGAGCAGAGAACTCGAGGGAGGGAGGAAGGGAGGGGGGATGAGGGGAAGGGGGAGAGAGAGAAGCCTGACAGGGGGTGAGGGCCGACGGAAGAAGCGGCTGGATTTGTCCATAATCAACTTAGGCGGCCAGCAGAACACCCCTCCCCCACCCCCCACCCTCCCCTGCTGTGTGCGTCACGTCCAGTGATGGTGTTCTGCTACTGGTACTGGTTGAGGTACTGGTGGAGGGGCTCTGGTACTGGTGGAGGTGCTGGTGGAGGGGCTCTGGTACTGGTGCAGTTGTTACTGAGCCACTGGTGATGGTATCAGTAGTGTACTGGTGTTAGCAGGCGGTGGTACTGGTCATATTGGTACTGCGGTAAGCCATATAACATAACGTTCCTTACCGGCAACACCTGGTTGACTGGTCACCTGGTTGACTGGTCACCTGGTCATCAGCTCGGATCCGTGACCTACAAGTCGACCAGTTCAGTCGTCAGGTCGTGTGTTCTGGTATGGACACTGAGCCAGGCGGGATCTGTGTACCAATATGTTTTCATTCCAGCTTGAGCGCTGCCTTAATGAAAGCCAGGCTTTTGTGACGCTCAACTGAACTTGATGTGGACGTCTTTCGTTTGGTCTTGATTGCTTTACTGGCAGACTTGCTGAAGTCAAGAATAAAGTTTAGGAGGAACTTGACCAGGAACCATGTCAGGGAGCCCGCACGTGTGTTCCCACATCCACCTCAACCCTATCAGGGAAGCTCCCCTAGCTCCCTCAGCCTGCCCTAGCTCCCCTAGCTCCACCAGGCTCCCCCAGCCTGCCCTAGCTTCACGAGGCTCCCTTATCCTGTCCTAGCTCCCCATTCTTCCCAAACTCCCCAGTGTTCACCAGACTCCCCTTAATAGCTCCCCTGCGGGAAAACGGGCCAAAACCCACAGTGTAAGCCGCCATGAGAACCTAAACTGTCATGGGCACAATTGTACGCGGTAAGCGTCCTGCGTCTGCTGCCGAGCCACAACCTGATCACGACGTGAGGCAACGCACACCTTACGTCACCTAGGAAAACAGATTAGATTGCCAGAGTCGTGATGGTCTTGTGTTTTGCCCGAGACCTTCGTGGCAGAATGTTTGTAATCACATTAAACTGATGCAGAAGTTGAAGGTAATGTCTCGCTTCCTTCACAGGTCATAAACTTCCGGGGACAGTATATGTAAGTCGGCGACTGAAGGTAGCAAGTGAGGCGGGTTCTTGGTAACTTGTGGTCTGATGGTTGACGATCGTGCACGTCCTGGACACACACTGATACACTACAGACATAACTTCTTACCTTCCTGACCCACGAGTCCTTCTACTGAGCTCTTGTCGTAGCGCACATTTAGCTGGCCATATCCGCTGGATGGAACCATAGCTCAAGAGGTGTGTGTGTGTGTGTGTGTGTGTGTGTGTGTGTGTGTGTGTGTTTGGGCTGATATATGCGTTTCTATTTAAGGGTACAAGTGCGACTAACTGTACCTATGTGTATGACAGAAGTGGAATGTGACGAAACCTGAGGAACTTTCTCATTATAAGTGTGAGGCATGAGGTGTTAGTGACAGGGCCAGGCTCCCAGGGTTACTAGCCAGTGTGAGGGCCGGGTGAGAGGCAGACAGTGAGGGACGCAACCTGTGGTCATCAGTAACCAACGTGTAGCCACAGTAGGAGGCAGGCAGAGGCAGGTGGCGCCACAATCGTGGGTTATTCCCTCAGTGTTCCTGGCCAGGTCTTAACGTGACACATGAGGTCGTCATCATCATGACCCTAACAAGCAGGGACAGGAGATCCCATTACCAACATGTAATCTCGTTGTAAAGAGTCGGGCGATCCTCTTACCCAGGGTCAAGTGACCCTAATATTAAGTCCTCTTGATCTGGTCTGCCCGGCCATGGTCCGCTCCCACGCCAGCCACCACTACTGCCACTACAAACTGGCGTTAGTCGGTCAATAAAGTGGAATATTGTCTGGTCCACCTATAGGGCCGGCCTGATCAACCTAGCGCCCACCTGACCCACCTAGCACCCACCTGACCCACTTAGCGCCCACCTGAACCTAGACTGCCGAGTTCTGAATTAGCCATCAGATGATGTGTTGACTCCACTTGTCTCCAGCATGAGGGAAATGCTCCACCATCTATTCATCACATCTCCAACACTCCTGCCTGAGGGAGATACTCCACGATCCACCACATGAACCAGACCAAGGTATGTGACCAGACAAGTTGGCTACACTGTACGTCCGTCATGAGGCGGTGCAGCACAACGTATGTACCGCTGTAATGTGGTACAGGAAGTCATTGTTTCTTCTTCTCTTGCCACAACATCAGGACTTTCCCTCCCTCTTCAGACATAATCATCCTGAACATCTGCTATTGTCGAGGAATTCCCAGAAGGCAAGCAACTCTTGTGAGCAAAATATGATTCAATTTCGCCTATAAATAGCAAGTGTGAGGCGCATATGCAAATCATTTTACTTGGCGGAAAGGAGCGACATTGCTGAGGCAGAGAGCCAGGAACACCAGAACCCTCCCTCCCACTGTGGACAACAGAAGCAGACTCCACCATCGTCCAACGGCAATATTATCATAACTCCTGCCACATGTGTCGCATCTTACACGTAGTGTACCAACCACACTCAGCCCACTCCACACTCAGCCCACTCCACACTCAGCCTTCCCACACTCAGCCTTCTCCACGCTCAGCCCACTCCAATCCCTCTCCTTATTTCCTCCATAACCTATAGTGTGCACAGCCATAAGGGAGGAACTCCTGGCACTTTCTAGTCAGGGAAAGAAACATCTAATGTAGACACGAGTTTCCATTCTGATGGATCTTGATGATATTGACCAGTCGTCACTGCCCGCTGCAGCCCTCAGCTCCTCCCGTGCGTTTCCTTTGTGACTTAATAACGTCATAATTCCGGAGTCGAGGAGCTTGCCTCCACCAGCGGCACCACACAATATTGAGTCACTGCTGCATTTTCCCAAACTCCAGACTTTCACCTTCGTCAGGAGACGTCTTGTCTACGGATAAGACAGCTCTCCTGACGTCCTCACCTCTACCCCAGCGCCACACGTAAATCTACTGGTGACACCTATTATCTGCTGGTGACACCTATATCTGCTGGTGACCTAAGTATCCTCCTACCTCGTCCTCTCCTGGTCCTTCCTGGACGCACACGCCTCTCCTCCTGTATCTCCAGCAGTGATCCCTACATCGTGTTATCAGCACTGATGGCTAACATATCACTCGTGGTCTCCCTCAGGAGTCTGTCGTTGCTGTAACCACATGATTTCTCTCCTTCCACCTTAACCCTGTTCACTTTATTCCTCATAATGTTACTAAACACTAACTTGTTTTCCCTCCCTCCCTCCCTCCCCTCCTCCTCCAGCTCCTCCTCATAATACTCGTTCAGTGTCTCGTAATGAGGCAATATCCTCCCTCTCTGCTGACCCGTACATCGTCCACTATGGGGAAGCTTTAACGTTCGTCAGTTTGATAGTAATAAGACGGAAAGTTTTCTATGTCTTGATCTACAAGTCATCCACTTCTCTATTCAGCTTCAGAACTCAACAATTCAACCCTTTGATCATATAAACATGTTGGCCATAACCCGATCCTCCTCGCTATCCTATAAATCGTCACATGATAATCAACACGACATATTCAGTTTTCCAAGACCTGGGAGTCTGGTACAGAAGCCGTCATTATAGTTATGTTTATGTTATTCATATTTGTAACTGGTTTTGTTTGTGTGAGTATGGAACACGGCTCACACATCTGGCATGCCTCACCCTCCAACTTCATCAACTCTGGAAGATTAATACCTAATCTGACCGCGTCATCAATTCTCTCTTCATCATCGGTCTATCATCCTTCCCTTCCTGTACGCCGCCGCCATGTTGCTCCTCCACCTCTTTCCTGCACGTACCATTCTCACCAGTGTTGCCTGGTGAGTCAGGAGGGGGGGGGGTTGCCTGGTGAGTCAGGAGGGGGGGGGTTGCCTGGTGAGTCAGGAGGGGGGGGTTGCCTGCTGAGTCAGGAGGGGGGGGTGCCGGGTGAGTCAGGAGGGGGGTGCCTGGTGAGTCAGGAGGGGGGGGAGGGGTGCCTGGTGAATCAGGAGGGGGGGTGCCTGGTGAGTCAGGAGGGGGGGGGGGTGCCTGGTGAGTCAGGAGGGGGGGGGGTGCCTGGTGAGTCAGGAGCGGATGACAACCATTTCATCTCCTCACTGTTGACTCGCTCGCTCAATGCAATAGTGTTTTTTTGTGTAAATTAATGACTCGCCGACACTGACTTAAAATGTTACTGCCATTTGCATATTGGTTAGAGTGGTCATCACGACCAGTGTGTGTGTGTGTGTGTGTGTGTGTGTGTGTGTGTGTGTGTGTGTGTGTGTGCTTACATGCATTAATCATTCGTCCATTAGAGCCAATATGGACACTACACAGAATAATGTACTCATGCAGGTCTATGAATGATGTGGCCCCTACTGGCGTGTACAGGCCCCACGGATGGGCGTGTACAGGGCCCACGGTTGGGCGTGTACAGGGCCCACGGATGGGTGTGTACAGGGCCCACGGATGGGTGTGTACAGGGCCCACGGATGGGTGTGTACAGGGCCCACGGATGGGTGTGTACCGGGCCCACGGATGGATGTGTACAGGGCCCACGGATGGATGTGTACAGGGCCCACGGTTGGGCGTGTACAGGGCCCACGGATGGGTGTGTACAGGGCCCACGGATGGGTGTGTACAGGGCCCACGGATGGGTGTGTACAGGGCCCACGGATGGGTGTGTACAGGGCCCACGGATGGGTGTGTACAGGGCCCACGGATGGGCGTGTACAGGGCCCACGGATGGGTGTGTACAGGGCCCACGGATGTGTGTGTACAGGGCCCACGGATGGGTGTGTACAGGGCCCACGGTTGGGTGTGTACAGGGCCCACGGATGGGCGTGTACAGGGCCCACGGTTGGGCGTGTACAGGGCCCACGGGTGGGCGTGTACAGGGCCCAGGGACAGGCGTACGTGTTGTTGGCTGTCTGTGAGTGGTGGGGTGGCTGGACCTCCTCACAACCCTAGTGCTGCCACAACCCCAACCTTAACCTCATAAGTCCGACGCTACGGCATGATGACCTGCCTCTTGACCTGACGCTTACTAAGGTCACGGGTAGTACCAGTCTGCTCAAGGGTCTGGGGCAATACTCTCTCTCTCTCTCTCTCTCTCTCTCTCTCTCTCTCTCTCTCTCTCTCTCTCTCTCTCTCTCTCTCTCTCTCTCTCTCTCTCTCTCTCTCTCTCTCTCTCTCTCTCTCTCTCTCTCTCTCTCGTGAGCTGTGGAAACTCACGTCAAAATGAATGAATTAGTCAGTCTCCACCACTACCAGAACATGGCTGTCCTCTCCCTCACCACGACCTGGCGTCACGTGGGTGGAGAGCCTGGTGCATCCTGGCCCTACTGAGGCTACACCACTGCCCCCCACCTGCAACCACCGACAGGCTACCACCACGAATATAACCCCCTCCAGGCTGTACCAATACGACCCTACCCTCAGGACCCTACCCTTAGGGCCGCACTCTCAGGACCATACCCTTAGGGCCACAGGGAACTGTACCGATGGGGCTGAGAGTTTATGGCATCACTGGTCAAACTTCAGCGGTACCCAGGCCGCACTGGTGTGGGCAGAGAGTGTCACGTGATGGTCCTCGGCCAGTGTGCTGTGGACTGAGGGAGGGACGTGGATGATCGTGTGAGGGAGGACCTCCTGCAAGACCCGACACCTCACAACACGACCACTTCCATTCCTGAGATCCGTTCACCACCAGGGCGGGGCCTGGGCCGCGGGTGGGTCGCCAACCGCCCACCAAAGTCAGTCACCCACCGCTCACCAGGGTGGGTTATCACCTTGGTGGGTGGCCCTACGAGAAGTTCATCTTGAATCAAAAGAGGAAACAAAAACTTGTGGCCACGGGGATGTATCCGACCCGCCTGTTATATATAACTTGACCTCTTGTCTTCTTGACCTTTGACCTGCACCTCTCTGGACCTGTGACCGTCCTAAAGGCCAGGAGAGTCCGTCCGCCACGCTCTCTACATACATACTACATAGCTTCACCATGGGTCACGTGGACCACTGGCCTCACATGATCACAGTGTGGGGACCAGGGATATCAGGTGGCAGGAGGTGTCGGTACTGGGGGTGATGCAGCAGCGTCTAAGCCCATCGTCTTGTGTGTGTGTGTGTGTGTGTGTGGGTGGGTGTGGGGGGGGGTGTAAATAGGCAGAGGCAAAGGAAGTAAAGTGAAAATAGGAAAACCTTGTAACAAGTCCCATAACTTGTAGTTGTAGAACAATCTGAGTGTTCACATTAACCCAGTGTTCATCCCGGATTATGGGGAAGAACAGCACCACACCTGATGATCATGTGACTGCGCGCAGTGTGTGCGCGCCCGCACGTCTGAAACGCTCAAGATATCGCTGTTAAGGAGTCGTGCTGAGGAAGGGGTACAGAACGTAGGTCGTACTCTTCTTGAAACAGTACAGTAGAGCACCTCTGGTAAACGTTACGTGATTTTTGGTTTGGTCAAACTTCAACCTGTTATATGCAGGAATCGAACCGTCATGCTCATGGGTCGTACCGTCGTGCACAAAGGTCGTACAGTTTTATTAAAGATGAACCACATTACGTCACTCAGGGGTCGTCACGAGAAACTGTCACCAGTGGTGTACTGCTTGCCTCCCAGACGCCTTGATGAAGGCAGCAGTGAAGTAGGTCATGATTTGTGTTTTGACCTCGACCTCACTCCGTAGGAAGGATCAGCAGGTCACAATAAATCTTTTCCCTTCCCTGATGAGGACCTGGACCTGCTCAAGTGATGACCAAACCTACAACTTCCTCCAGGCCAGCGCCGCCAACTTCCTCAAATGGATATGGACGTCTTACTCAAGAAGAAGGAAGCAGGTCTACTGGAGACGACGTAAACACTGGTCATGAGACACAGTAACAACTTACCACAAAATCCGGCAGTTAAATGGATGAGTAAGTATGAAGCAGTGGTTCCAGGGTCTTACCTATCACACACTATGACCTGTACGCTACGGGATAACCTTGACCTACGTCCTGGGTCAGATCAAGTGCCAGTGTTCCAGGGATAGTGGTTAAAGGCCGGTCTAGCAGCGTCACTGCCCTCCTGACGTGGGGGACTGGCCAAGTACTACATCTCGGGCCGGAGTCCTGGGGTGCACCAGGCCAGGTGAGGGGTCGGGCACGCAGACAAAGAGCCCCCCTCCCTCCCAGCCACACACCTCCATTAGACCAGAATACCACTGACGGAAGGAGAGGGGGACCTTACATTATATAGAACCTGCCTGCAGGGGTGAGTCGTGGACGGGAGGCATGGAGGGTGAGAGGCACAAGGGACGGGTGATGGACACAGAGGACGGATGATGGGTGTCACTCTCTACATTGCTTCACCACATATGGAGATATACGAGTGTGAGCCTCATATGGGTCAACATGTACGAGTGTGAGCCTCATATGGGTCAACATATTTTAGTATTGTGTTTATGGATTTTGTATAGACGTCAATATTTTCTAAGACTTCCACCTTATTCCATACCACTGGTGTTATGCTACACTACAGTGTCTTCCACTGATAAAACACTTTTGAACGTGTTATTCAGCTCCTCGCATTTATTTACATCATCCTCCACAGCTCTCCTCTCTGAGTTCCTCTTGAACTGACTCTGTTTTCCTAATGGATTGTCACTTGTCCAAGTCGTACATAATATTGTTCTCAAAGTTTCTTTGTTCCTCTTTTATTTTTCCGCTGTTGTTGTTTCTTGTTCTCTCATACTTCATACTTGGAGTGCCGACTACATCTTGCTTATAACGCGTGGCTACCTTCAGTTTCTTGTCTTCTAGACTGTCCCATCCCTCCTCCTGGACCCTCGCTCTCAAGCTGAGGTTAAAGGTGGCCACGTTCGTGCTCTCAGCCGGTACAGTCCACAGTACCTCTCACCACAAAGCCTTGATTCCTGGATATTGTACACCTTTTCCTTATTTTTGTTACCATACAAATGAATGAGTTCTGGACGAGATCCACGATTACCTAACCTTGTGCAGTCAAGTGATATTGCTGCTCTTTTTATGTACCTATTTCTCATACGATTAACATGTAACATTACATAATCACTTCTTCCATCAGGTGTGTGTGTGTGTGTGTGTGTGTGTGTGTACGTATGTAAAATAAACTACTGTATTCCAGACAGCATGACAACGAGGCTGTACATGTTTGGAATAACGGAGTTTAATTCCAGGTAACGTCTTTTGAAAATTAACATTTGGCCACAAAATCTTGATTCAAAACTTTAGATATATACACAAAAAGTTGGAATATGATGAAGAAAGATTCTCTTGCATGTTGGAATAATTTTCGTGTGCGGGGAGGAACCTGCAAGTTCTGATTCAAATTGAAGTTGTAATTCTGGCCAAGGAAATTCAGGGTTGTGCTTGCAACGCGTCCTGGGATGAAACTCATTTTATATTTCTCACGGCGGGAGTACGAGAAGGAAATTACTTTAGGTCTTTTGTTATGAAAATATAAAGATTCGTTTTAGATTCCTTCACTGTTGTTATAGTATAGATCCTAGCACCGTTCACTGTTGTTATAGTATAGATCCTAGCTCCGTTCACTGTTGTTATAGTATAGATCCTAGCTCCGTTCACTGTTGTTATATTATTATGGATCTTGGCACCGTTCACTGTTGTTATATTATTATGGATCTTGGTACCGTTCACTGTTGTTATATTATTATGGATCTTGGCACCGTTCACTGTTGTTATATTATTATGGATCTTGGCACCGTTCACTGTTGTTATATTATTATGGATCTTGGCGCCGTTCACTGTTGTTGCACATCATTACAAACAGCACAGAGCAAGATGTTACTACACACCTTCAGGTAACGCCTGCCGTCAGGTGTTCATCTCTGCCAGTGTTCACAACACACTACGTCACGCACGGAGCCCTGGCTGGGTTAGTGAACCCTGGGTGGGTGTCTCCGTAGATTTGTGTCGGGAGGCGTACAGTGCGCTGGTGAGGAAGATGTTGGTACTTTAAGTAAAATGTGGGTTACTAAATCGTTCACTTGTTAACATGTAAGAGTGGGCTGGGAAGTCCTTAGATCTCTCTCTCTCTCTCTCTCTCTCTCTCTCTCTCTCTCTCTCTCTCTCTCTCTCTCTCTCTCTCTCTCTCTCTCTCTCTCTCTCTCTGTAATGTGACCCAGGACAGGTCATCAGCGGGGGAAGAGAGCCACAAAAACATGAGGAATAATGCAACACTTATCAGAAGGTTGACACACTGAGCATGTCAACACCTCGAGCAAGTTTACACATCGAACACATGGACAGGCTGAGGAGGTCGAGTGGTTGCTGCAAAAGTGTGTGATAATGAGCAGTTGATCTTGCGTAATGCTCCAGCGTTACCGGACTCTGCCCGCTGGAGGTTACAGCGAAAGTGAAAAATCACATATGACGAGGTCGACTCAGAGAGCACAGTCTCCTCAAAGATCTTTTCACTCCAAAAGAGTCAACACTTCCCTGCCGTCTTGGAGTGCAGAAACTTTAGAAAAGGTCTTAGGTAACGCCGGCATTCCTTCATGGAAATATTTCTTGGATAATGACAAATATAGATAAGATAGATATATCTATTGTGAAGAAGTTAGTGGAGAGTTGGTGGACGGGTGGGTGAGGGAAGCTGGTGGGTGAAGGAGGCTGGTGGGTGAGGGAGGCTGGTGGGTGAGGGAGGCTGGTGGGTGAGGGAGGCTGGTGGGTGAGGGAGGCTGGCGGGTGAAGGAGGCTGGTGGGTGAGGGAGGCTGGTGGGTGAGGGAGGCTGGTGGGTGAGGGAGGCTGGCGGGTGAGGGAGGCTGGCGGGTGAGGGAGGCTGGCGGGTGAGGGAGGCTGGTGGGTGAGGGAGGCTGGTGGGTGAGGGAGGCTGGTGGGTGAGGGAGGCTGGTGGGTGAGGGAGGCTGGTGGGTTAGGGAGGCTGGTGGGTGAGGGAGGCTGGTGGGTGAGGGAGGCTGGTGGGTGAGGGAGGCTGGTGGGTGAGGGAGGCTGGTGGGTGAGGGAGGCTGGTGGGTGAGGGAGGCTGGTGGGTGAGGGAGGCTGGTGGGTGAGGGAGGCTGGTGGGTGAGGGAGGCTGGTGGATGAGGGAGGCTGGTGGGTGAGGGAGGCTGGTGGGTGAGGGAGGCTGGTAGTGTGGTGGTGTAGGGGGTGTCGCACGCCTGCAGTAAGGGGGACCACTGCCGACCTTCCCAGATAATCAATAAATCATTTGCCCTCCCTCCCTCCCTCCCTCCCTCCCTCCCTCCCTCCCTCCCTCCCTCCCTGGCTGGCTGGCTGGCTGGTGTGTCATGGCTGCGCCTCCAGGGTCATGCAGGTCAACACTTGTTGGTACGTGTCATGCACGATGGTTGTGTGTGGTTCATCCTGCCAGAACCATGGTAGAGCCCGGGGTGGACCAGGGTGGCCAACCACCTGCTGACGCTGTAGTCTCACTAGCCTCCCCCCCGTCACACCTGCCCTACTGTACCTCACCTGGTGAGGCAGGTGTGTGACCCCGCTCCTCACACCTGCTCTACTGTCACTCAACTCCACACGCCGGTCAGGGGCAAGAACACCCCCCCCCCCCCCCCCCCGACACACGTCCTGAACACGTTCCTCAACCCCCATACCTGACGAGAGAGAGAGAGAGAGATAGAGATAGAGAGAGAGAGAGAGAGAGAGAGAGAGAGAGAGAGAGAGAGAGAGAGAGAGATCCTTTTACCTGTCACCAGAAATGTTGTATATTTAGTTAATTAGCTGAACACCTCAAGAAGCCGCCTCGCTGGTGACGTCCCGGCCCCCTCCCCCACCACGACCCACATGACTCCCCCAGCACGACCCACATGACTCCCCCAGCACGACCCACATGACTCCCCCACCACGACCCACATGACTCCCCCACCACGACCCACATGACTCCCCCACCACGACCCACATGACTCAGCCGACCCACAACTCCCCACACGACCCACATGACTCCCCCACCACGACCCACATGACTCCCCCACCACGACCCACATGACTCCCCCACCACGACCCACATGACTCCCCCACCACGACCCACATGACTCCCCCACCACGACCCACATGACTCCCCCACCACGACCCACATGACTCCCCCACCACGACCCACATGACTCCCCCACCACGACCCACATGACTCCCCCACCACGACCCACATGACTCCCCCACCACGACCCACATGACTCCCCCAGCACGACCCACATGACTCCCCCACCACGACCCACATGACTCCCCCACCACGACCCACATGACTCCCCCACCACGACCCACATGACTCCCCCAGCACGACCCACATGACTCCCCCAGCACGACCCACATGACTCCCCCAGCACGACCCACATGACTCCCCCCAGCACGACCCACATGACTCCCCCACCACGACCCACATGACTCCCCCAGCACGACCCACATGACTCCCCCACCACGACCCACATGACTCCCCCAGCACGACCCACATGACTCCCCCACCACGACCCACATGACTCCCCCAGCACGACCCACATGACTCCCCCACCACGACCCACATGACTCCCCCAGCACGACCCACATGACTCCCCCCAGCACGACCCACATGACTCCCCCAGCACGACCCACATGACTCCCCCAGCACGACCCACATGACTCCCCAGCACGACCCACATGACTCCCCAGCACGACCCACATGACTCCCCCAGCACGACCCACATGACTCCCCCACCACGACCCACATGACTCCCCCAGCACGACCCACATGACTCCCCCAGCACGACCCACATGACTCCCCCACCACGACCCACATGACTCCCCCAGCACGACCCACATGACTCCCCCACCACGACCCACATGACTCCCCCACCACGACCCACATGACTCCCCCAGCACGACCCACATGACTCCCCACCACGACCCACATGACTCCCCCAGCACGACCCACATGACTCCCCCAGCACGACCCACATGACTCCCCCAGCACGACCCACATGACTCCCCCACCACGACCCACATGACTCCCCACCACGACCCACATGACTCCCCCACCACGACCCACATGACTCCCCCAGCACGACCCACATGACTCCCCCAGCACGACCCACATGACTCCCCCACCACGACCCACATGACTCCCCCAGCACGACCCACATGACTCCCCCACCACGACCCACATGACTCCCCCAGCATGACCCACATGACTCCCCCAGCACGACCCACATGACTCCCCCAGCACGACCCACATGACTCCCCCACCACGACCCACATGACTCCCCCAGCACGACCCACATGACTCCCCCAGCACGACCCACATGACTCCCCCAGCACGACCCACATGACTCCCCCAGCACGACCCACATGACTCCCCCACCACGACCCACATGACTCCCCCAGCACGACCCACATGACTCCCCCAGCACGACCCACATGACTCCCGCCAAATTTAGTTCAACGATATGACCGTCAGCTGATAGTGCCCCCCCCCCCCCCCACACACACACACACACACACACACCAGCACTGGGACACCCCAGGGTCCGGCCCCACACCAGCACTGGGACACCCCAGGGTCCGGCCCCACACCACCACTGGGACACCCCAGGGTCCTGCCCCACACCACCACTGGGACACCCCAGGGTCCGGCCCCACACCACCACTGGGACACCCCAGGGTCCTGCCCCACACCACCACTGGGACACCCCAGGGTCCTGCCCCACACCACCACTGGGACACCCCAGGGTCCTGCCCCACACCACCACTGGGACACCCCAGGGTCCGTCCCACACCAGCACTGGGACACCCCAGGGTCCGTCCCACACCAGCACTGGGACACCCCAGGGTCCGTCCCACACCACCACTGGGACACCCCAGGGTCCTGCCCCACACCACCACTGGGACACCCCAGGGTCCGTCCCACACCAGCACTGGGACACCCCAGGGTCCGTCCCACACCACCACTGGGACATCCCAGAGCCTGGCCCACACCACCACTGGGACATCCCAGAGCCTGGTCCACACCACCACTGGGACATCCCAGAGCCTGGCCCACACCACCACTGGGACATCCCAGAGCCTGGTCCACACCACCACTGGGACATCCCAGAGCCTGGCCCACACCACCACTGGGACATCCCAGAGCCTGGCCCACACCACCACTGGGACATCCCAGAGCCTGGTCCACACCACCACTGGGACATCCCAGAGCCTGGTCCACACCACCACTGGGACATCCCAGAGCCTGGCCCACACCACCACTGGGACATCCCAAAGTCTGGAGGTAATAAGGCGTGAGGCAGTTATATCCATCAGGCTGGGATGAGGGGAGGGGAGGGGAGGGGGGGGGGGGGGGGTCATATCGTCTGTGCTGGGAGTATTGATTGCTGCCTCAGGAAGGTACCTGTTGACAGGGGTCAAAGGTCAAGGCTTGCCTCACTCTCATTTTCAGTAAACATTACTGGTCGAGCGCCTGCTCGCTCACTCCAGCCTGGGTGATGAGCGACACAGTAACCTGACGGTGTTGGTACAATCTTAAACCTTATTGGTTAGCCATTGTTTAGAAACAAATTTATCTAAATATCAACAAATGTTTCTACGTGGTTATTATTTCTGGCTTGGTTTGAAATACTCATTGTTCCATCTATGTGAACATTATCGTAGAGAACTTCACGGAAGACATCGTCTCATCAAGTATGAGCAACTCACAAAGTGCCAGCTTACACCTGCTCTCTGCACCTGCCCCCCAACCTCATGAAACAGCAGACACAGCTATAAATCCATAGTTATGGACGACAGTTACAGGAGCCGGAGGTATATGTGTGTGTGTGTGTGTGTGTGTGTGTGTGTGTGTGTGTGTGTGTGAGGGTGGGGGGATGATTGTGATTAATAAGGGTTAGAGTGGGGTGGGTGAGTGGTTGGTTGGCTGGGTAGCGAGATGTGACCAAATACTCTCCTTATGTTTCTTTGTCTAGATACTTCATCCTTGATAATTTGGTTGATAAAAGGACGTGCTGTAAAGTTACCTCCAGACACATTAAAGTTATTGATATTTTGTAATTAAGAAAGATTCAATGACATTACGGGAAGCATAATGCGATGTTGATAAGATCAGTAAGAGAACTTTATAATGAAGACTTCATATGTGAACTATTGAGCCTTTTATCTTGTGTGTAGTGACAACTGATCATCTTCCTGTCAGTGTTCACTGATAACATTACCGTGGTCACCTCTGTGTACTACATGATGGTGACAATAGTGTCTCGCTTTCTGTTCTATCCGTCTGTTCTGACCGGTGTATATATCTACACTTGCCTTACATTTAACGACGTAAACACATCCAATTTTCTGATGATTCGGCCCACTTTTAATTAAGGTCTCTGATAGTGATGTTATATTGGAAGGCATTTTTAAAAGTAGTTATTTAGTAACTGTCTTCCATCAGCTAAATTACGTTAATAGGACAACATACATTTAGGTTTATCATCCATGTGTACACTCTTGTTCCTGGATAATGTGTCCTATATCCTCCAGGCTTTCCAGTAAGCCTTGTTCCTGAGCCACTTGGGATAACATGTGGGTCTACTCATCTTGTGGCACCACATATCGGTCATGCTTTTAATAACATCCACATAACTACATATGTTGGTACAGAATAATACTGTAGTGTATCTTAATGAATATTGTTCGCAGTCTTGGTGGACTTTTTGTACATCTTGAAGGATATGCGATCACATTCCCTCTGTGAGTTTCTGTGGACAATATATATATATATATATATATATATATATATATATATATATATATATATATATATATATATATATATATATGTATATATATATGTCTTCTAGAATATGAGACAGCAGGTTTAGTGGCTAAAGTTGGTACATGTGGTGGTCCAGGGTTACGATACGACGCTGCTGAGGATCAAGTCACAGTGACAAAGTTCAGCTCATGTTCACTCACTCTGTGTGTGTGTGTGGAGGAGGGGGTGGGGCATCTTGGAGGAGGGGGGGGCATCTTGGAGAGGGGGCACCAGATAAGACACACAAGGACATGCACAGCAACAGCCGCTGAACAACAAGTACTCCTGTGGTAGATTGAGAATGTATGTATAAGGTTACATGTTTGAGGGTAAACAGAAAAATGTCATATATTTATATATATATATATATATATATATATATATATATATATATATATATATATATATATATATATATATCCAAACCCTCTGCCTTGCCGGCTTTCATCTGCAAAGCTTTTACTACCTCTTCTCTGTTTACCAAATCATTTTCCCTAACCCTCTCACATTGCACACCACCTCGACCAAAACAGTCAGTGAATGTAGGTTTGCGGCAGGGGTGTGTGATGTCTCCATGGTTGTTTAATTTGTTTATGGATGGGGTTGTTAGGGAGGTGAATGCAAGAGTTTTGGAAAGAGGGGCAAGTATGAAGTCTGTTGGGGATGAGAGAGCTTGGGAAGTGAGTCAGTTGTTGTTCGCTGATGATCAGCGCTGGTGCCTGATTCATGTAAAAAACTACAGAAGCTAGTGACTGAGTTTGGTAAAGTGTGTGAAAGAAGAAAGTTGAGAGTAAATTGGGAGGTAAGTTTGAATGGAGAAAAACTGGAGGAAGTAAAGTGTTTTAGATATCTGGGAGTGGATTTGGCAGCGGATGGAACCATGGAAGCGGAAGTGAATCATAGGGTGGGGGAGGGGGTGAAAATTCTGGGAGCGTTGAGAAATGTGTGGAAGTCGAGAACATTATCTCGGAAAGCTAAAATGGGTATGTTTGAAGGAATAGTGGTTCCAACAATGTTGTATGGTTGCGAGGCGTGGGCTATGGATAGAGTTGTGCGCAGGAGGGTGGATGTGATGGAAATGAGATGTTTGAGAACAATATGTGGTGTGAGGTGGTTTGATCGAGTAAGTAATAATAGGGTAAGAGAGATGTGTGGTAATAAAAAGAGTGTGGGTGAGAGAGCAGAAGAGGGTGTTTTGAAATGGTTTGGTCACATGGAAAGAATGAGTGAGGAAAGATTGACCAAGAGGATATATGTGTCAGAGGTGGTAGGAACGAGGAGAAGTGGGAGACCAAATTGGAGGTGGAAAGATGGAGTGAAAAAGATTTTGAGTAATCGGGGCCTGAACATGCAGGAGGGTGAAAGGCATGCAAGGAATAGAGTGAATTGGAACGATGTGGTATACCGGGGTCGAAGTGCTGTCAATGGACTGAACCAGGGCATGTGAAGCGTCTGGGGTAAACCATGGAAAGTTCTGTGGGGCCTGGATGTGGAAAGGGAGCTGTGGTTTCGGTGCATTATTACATGACAGCTAGAGAATGAGTGTGAACGAATGGGGCCTTTGTTGTCTTTTCCTGGCGCTACCTCGCACACATGAGGGGGGAGGGTGTTGTTATTCCATGTGTGGCGAGGTAGCGATGGGAATGAATAAAGGCAGACAGTATGAATTATGTACATGGGTATATATGTATATGTCTGTGTGTGTATATATATATGTATACATTGAGATATATAGGTATGTATATGTGCTGTGTGTGGACGTGTATGTATATACATGTGTATGTGGGTGGGTTGGGCCATTCTTTCGTCTGTTTCCTTGCGCCACCTCGCTAACGCGGGAGACAGCGACAAAGCAAAATAAATAAAATATTTATATATATATATATATATATATATATATATATATATATATATATATATATATATATATATATATATATATATATATAAGACTGGAAAATGAAGAAGACACCAGCTCTGCCAAGACAAAGGACGAACAACTTTTTACAAGAGGTGAATCCTGTCACCAGCGATGGTCGAGGTTTGCTGAACAACAGTATTGGAAAACAGTTTTGGACATTTAATTGTTGTCCGGTAGTCATACTGCGGCCTCTGGCAACTCTCTCTCTCTCTCTCTCTCTCTCTCTCTCTCTCTCTCTCTCTCTCTCTCTCTCTCTCTCTCTCTCTCTCTCTCTCTCTCTCTCTCTCTCTCCAGTTAATGCTACATCCACCTACATCCTCTAGTTCCTGCTTCACACTCGACCAAGTTGGAAGTGTTGCCTCTCAGGGTAACTTTGCTGCTGGACTGCATGATAACTTCGCCAGGAGTGAGTGGTGCGCCCAGCTCACACGGTGATATACCCGGTATAATAACGTCTTCCCTCAGCATAACCCAGTTATACTCATGATATGTCAGGAGGTATACCATCTTATCCTCATATTCGTGTCATCTGTTCATGTTTCGTGATGAGAGGATGAACCAGACGTTAGTGAGTTCCCTCTGAACGTGTAACGTGTGATGACGTGTGACGTGTGGTAAGACGTGTGGTGTGACGTGTGACGTATGGTGTGGTACGCTGTGAGATGTGGTGTGGTGGTGGAGTGTGTGTGTGTGTGTGTGTGTGTGTGTGTGTGTGTGTGTGAGACTGTTGACACACGTCCTGCACCACACAGGCTCGACGCCGTACATGTGTGTGGACGGTGTGAGACAACAGCGTCCGTCAGGCGCACACCAACACGACCTCACCTTCTCCCATATACCTACTCACCACTCGCCATCCACAAATATATATATATATATATATATATATATATATATATATATATATCCTACGCTAAGCTAGGTACCCAATTTATCAACCAACATCGTAATAGATGAAGAACCACAACTTGTGTTGCAGCCTACGCGCCAGACTCCGGGCGGGCCATGCATGCATGCGTCATGGTCAGCAACACCAGCCACCACACATCGGGCCCTCGGAGCAGGTGTCCGTCAGTCATCTGTCTCCTGGACGGGTGTGTTCACCCCCCACCGTGATCTTGCAACACAAATCGACAAACCTGACGATGTTTGCGTAGGACAAAGGTAATTAGTTACCATGACTCTCCCAGTGACTCTCTCAGCCCCTGAATATAACTTTTATGTTTTCCACACCAAAAAATAAGTTGACTGGAATGCACATAGCGCGTGAAGAACGTATCTGTCACGTCGCTACGTATTGTTTCCAGTGACGTCATATCACTTATGCTTCAGAAATCCTGGCTAGTCTCACCACTGGAGCGTCACTTGATGTACTACTGGTACAAAACCTTCATAATAACTTGGTTTGTCAGTCATTACAAGATAGACTGATGTCGACACATATGTTGTCCTGCCACATGATCTAGCGAGCAGTACCACCTTGTGAGGGTTCCTGACCCAATACTTTACCTGTGTACCTCGTAAACTTATCTCGAATTACGACGCAGTAAACTCAACCACACTCTGTATACCACACGCATCCCTGACTTTCCTACGTGGCATCAGATGTTCCCACAAAATATGGAGTTTAAAGAGGTCCAAGTATAGAGGCTGGGCAGTCCTTTGTCCTGATGCTGCGAGATAGAGGCCACCCCTGCCGATAAGACCAGCCACCGTCTGTGTTATGGCTGGGGGAGGAGAGCCTGGGGTGTGGGCTGGGGGAGGAGAGCCTGGGGTGTGGGCTGGGGGAGGAGAGCCTGGGGTGTGGGCCGGGGAGGATTATCTGGGATGTGGGCTGGGGGAGAGGTTCCTTGGGTGGCGATGGGGTTGAATAGAGAAGCCTAGTATGTGGGTTGGGTTACGGAAGGGAGCCTGGGATGGGGCCTGAGGGTGAGGGGAACTGATAGCGGAGGGAGGGAGGGCTGGTGCAGGAGACGTGGAGACTGGCAGAGGTGATACTGCCGGGGCTGAGGGACCTCCATTGAACAAGGGACGATGGTAAGCACGGAACAGGAGCATGAAGTGGAGGGAGATAATGATAAAGACACACTGGAGACACAAAAGTCAGGGAACAATTAGTGAAGGGAGTGGAGCAGCTCAGGGGAACAGCGGGACACTAACCCTGGCGTGTGTTGCCCCCCTCGCTCTATATGGAAATAGAACATTTCATCGAGAAACCAGACAATACTTCCTGTGGTAGCCATGTACGTACGTGACACACACACCTGACATACGCTAGTGCGTGCGTTTCTGTGTCTAGTCACACGGGAGGACAGACATGGTACATATATACAAGGTCAAGACACGAGAGCAACACGGGCGTAACTTCCTGCCCGCAAGACACAGAGATTATATAGTGACACACACACACACACACACACACACACACACACACGGGGAAGGTCCACCACCTTTCATAGTAGGTTTTCTGAAGTAGTGCAGGAGGGGGAGTCCCTGGCAGCACACAACTTACAACAAGTTATTCATGATTCACACAGCACCAACTCACGACCTCTCACTTGCCTGATCCACACCTCTCACACCCGTCCCCTCACCTTCCATCAGATCCGATCTGACATAAGAAGGAAGACAACTCCTGAGGTGTAAACATCCGTAACATGATGTTTGGACCGTAACACACTGTCCACTCGACCGTAACATGATGTGTGGACCGTAACACACTGTCCACTCGACCGTAACATGATGTGTGGACCGTAACACAGCTTCACCATCCGGCTGGAGGAAAGTTAGGTCAAAGGTCAGGTCACCGTACTTCTGGGGCAGGTAGTTCTTGTAACGACATGATGAACAAACGTTTTTGAACTTTCTCCCCAAAACTTTTTTCTGTTGACTTATTATTCCTGAGTCGGTGTAGCAGCGGTGGCTGGTTGCACGTCTCTGCCTCAGCACCAGCCGCCCACCTGACCTCCATGAACACAGAGGGCAGCATACATCACCCCAAGATCTCAGGGACGAGAATATGTGTTTTGCCGTTACTTTTGGCTTTAATGAAAACTAAAGTTCATGGCTTCCTTCAGCCTGCGTAGCAAACTGTAAATCAAGCTGTAATGTTAGAGGTCGTCCTCATCCCATACCAGGTTCTCTTGGAGAGGAAAGTCAACAACTGAATCAGAATACAAAGAACCTTGTCATGTCTCCTTCAAGCTGTTGTCAGGACCGTACGTCATAGGGCGCCTCACATCACTTGATGGCAGGAGGTTGTTCTTACCGTCTCCGCTTGACACACACGTTTGTCTTGAGACGGCTGGCCTTACAGCCGTGTGGGTCCTCAGCTCCACTGCCCCTTCACCACCAAAACCCTTCCTCTTTAAGTTTGTTCACTGTTTACCTGTTTTTCTGAGGCACGGCAGCAAGTCAGAGGATTATTCTTCTAGTGCAAAATCCAATGTGTTTCCTTTGTTACGAGTGTCAGCACATCCCAGTATACCGTTGAGAGATCAGGACGAACTGTCATTGACCCCAGTAATGAACCTCAATATTTCCAACGTTCATTAGCTGTGTTATCCCCTCTATGTGGGAGAGAATTCCTTCTCATTAAAAGTAGGAACATCCAAGCCTTATTTCCAATTTATGATACCAATTTCATCGTTCCATGTGTCACACATTTCGAGATGTTTACCCGTTACGATGTTGACAGAAGCTCCATCAGTGAGCGAAGATTAAAGGATGTCCTGCTGCGTATCATATAAATGTTGGCCTTTCACATGACACGATTTATTAACTCATGACGGGTTTACACGTGTGTGTGTGTGTGTCAGGTGTGGATAACCCTGCTGCTGACGTTCTGTGATCATCCTCCGTAGTTCTTAACGCCCTCCCGAGCACTACCCCTTCTACCCCTCGCTCTGTCTGCTACTACCCCTTCTACCATACGCTCTGCCTGCTACTACGCCTCCTGCCCCTCGCTCTGCCTGCCACTACCCCTCGCGTGCCACTACCCCTCCTGCCCCTCGCTCTGTCTGCTACTACCCCTTCTACCATACGCTCTGCCTGCTACTACGCCTCCTGCCCCTCGCTCTGTCTGCTACTACCCCTTCTACCATACGCTCTGCCTGCTACTACGCCTCCTGCCCCTCGCTCTGTCTGCTACTACCCCTTCTACCCCTCGCTCTGTCTGCTACTACCCCTTCTACCCCTCGCTCTGTCTGCTACTACCCCTTCTACCATACGCTCTGCCTGCTACTACGCCTCCTGCCCCTCGCTCTGCATGCCACTACCCCTCCTGCCCCTCGCTCTGCATGCCACTACCCCTCCTGCCCCTCGCTCTGTCTGCTACTACCCCTTCTACCCCTCGCTCTGTCTGCTACTACCCCTTCTACCATACGCTCTGCCTGCTACTACGCCTCCTGCCCCTCGCTCTGCATGCCACTACCCCTCCTGCCCCTCGCTCTGCATGCCACTACCCCTCCTGCCCCTCGCTCTGCATGCCACTACCCCTCCTGCCCCTCGCTCTGCATGCCACTACCCCTCCTGCCCCTCGCTCTGCATGCCACTACCCCTCCTGCCCCTCGCTCTGCATGCCACTACCCCTCCTGCCCCTCGCTCTGCATGCCACTACCCCTCCTGCCCCTCGCTCTGCATGCCACTACCCCTCCTGCCCCTCGCTCTGCATGCCACTACCCCTCCTGCCCCTCGCTCTGCATGCCACTACCCCTCCTGCCCCTCACTCTACCTACCACTACCCCTCCTGCCCCTCGCTCTGTCTGCTACTACCCCTTCTACCCCTCGCTCTGTCTGCTACTACCCCTTCTACCATACGCTCTGCCTGCTACTACGCCTCCTGCCCCTCGCTCTGCATGCCACTACCCCTCCTGCCCCTCGCTCTGCATGCCACTACCCCTCCTGCCCCTCGCTCTGCATGCCACTACCCCTCCTGCCCCTCGCTCTGCATGCCACTACCCCTCCTGCCCCTCGCTCTGCATGCCACTACCCCTCCTGCCCCTCGCTCTGCATGCCACTACCCCTCCTGCCCCTCGCTCTGCATGCCACTACCCCTCCTGCCCCTCGCTCTGCATGCCACTACCCCTCCTGCCCCTCGCTCTGCATGCCACTACCCCTCCTGCCCCTCGCTCTGCATGCCACTACCCCTCCTGCCCCTCGCTCTGCATGCCACTACCCCTCCTGCCCCTCGCTCTGCATGCCACTACCCCTCCTGCCCCTCGCTCTGTCTGCTACTACCCCTTCTACCATACGCTCTGCCTGCTACTACGCCTCCTGCCCCTCGCTCTGCATGCCACTACCCCTCCTGCCCCTCGCTCTGTCTGCTACTACCCCTTCTACCATACGCTCTGCCTGCTACTACGCCTCCTGCCCCTCGCTCTGCATGCCACTACCCCTCCTGCCCCTCGCTCTGCATGCCACTACCCCTCCTGCCCCTCGCTCTGCATGCCACTACCCCTCCTGCCCCTCACTCTACCTACCACTACCCCTCCTGCCCCTCACTCTACCTACCACTACCCCTCCTGCCCCTCGCTCTGCATGCCACTACCCCTCCTGCCCCTCGCTCTGCATGCCACTACCCCTCCTGCCCCTCGCTCTGTCTGCTACTACCCCTTCTACCCCTCGCTCTGTCTGCTACTACCCCTTCTACCATACGCTCTGCCTGCTACTACGCCTCCTGCCCCTCGCTCTGCATGCCACTACCCCTCCTGCCCCTCGCTCTGTCTGCTACTACCCCTTCTACCATACGCTCTGCCTGCTACTACCCCTTCTACCATACGCTCTGCCTGCTACTACGCCTCCTGCCCCTCGCTCTGTCTGCTACTACCCCTTCTACCATACGCTCTGCCTGCTACTACGCCTCCTGCCCCTCGCTCTGCATGCCACTACCCCTCCTGCCCCTCGCTCTGCATGCCACTACCCCTCCTGCCCCTCGCTCTGTCTGCTACTACCCCTTCTACCCCTCGCTCTGTCTGCTACTACCCCTTCTACCATACGCTCTGCCTGCTACTACGCCTCCTGCCCCTCGCTCTGCATGCCACTACCCCTCCTGCCCCTCGCTCTGCATGCCACTACCCCTCCTGCCCCTCGCTCTGCATGCCACTACCCCTCCTGCCCCTCGCTCTGCATGCCACTACCCCTCCTGCCCCTCGCTCTGTCTGCTACTACCCCTTCTACCATACGCTCTGCCTGCTACTACGCCTCCTGCCCCTCGCTCTGCATGCCACTACCCCTCCTGCCCCTCGCTCTGCATGCCACTACCCCTCCTGCCCCTCACTCTACCTACCACTACCCCTCCTGCCCCTCGCTCTGTCTGCTACTACCCCTTCTACCCCTCGCTCTGTCTGCTACTACCCCTTCTACCCCTCGCTCTGTCTGCTACTACCCCTTCTACCCCTCGCTCTGTCTGCTACTACCCCTTCTACCATACGCTCTGCCTGCTACTACGCCTCCTGCCCCTCGCTCTGCATGCCACTACCCCTCCTGCCCCTCGCTCTGTCTGCTACTACCCCTTCTACCATACGCTCTGCCTGCTACTACGCCTCCTGCCCCTCGCTCTGCATGCCACTACCCCTCCTGCCCCTCGCTCTGCATGCCACTACCCCTCCTGCCCCTCGCTCTGCATGCCACTACCCCTCCTGCCCCTCGCTCTGCATGCCACTACCCCTCCTGCCCCTCGCTCTGCATGCCACTACCCCTCCTGCCCCTCACTCTACCTACCACTACCCCTCCTGCCCCTCGCTCTGTCTGCTACTACCCCTTCTACCATACGCTCTGCCTGCTACTACCCCTTCTACCATACGCTCTGCCTGCTACTACGCCTCCTGCCCCTCGCTCTGCATGCCACTACCCCTCCTGCCCCTCGCTCTGCATGCCACTACCCCTCCTGCCCCTCGCTCTGCATGCCACTACCCCTCCTGCCCCTCGCTCTGCATGCCACTACCCCTCCTGCCCCTCGCTCTGCATGCCACTACCCCTCCTGCCCCTCGCTCTGCATGCCACTACCCCTCCTGCCCCTCGCTCTGCATGCCACTACCCCTCCTGCCCCTCGCTCTGCATGCCACTACCCCTCCTGCCCCTCGCTCTGCATGCCACTACCCCTCCTGCCCCTCGCTCTGCATGCCACTACCCCTCCTGCCCCTCGCTCTGCATGCCACTACCCCTCCTGCCCCTCGCTCTGCATGGGTCGGGAGGAGAGAGGATGACTCAGGTCGAGAAGGAGAAAGACCTCGGTCGGGAGTCTGCTGGAGGCCATTCCTCAGTAAAGCTTGACCGGGAAATCAATTCCTCAGTTTGAGGGTAATGTGAGTTGAGGATTGTATTGTGTTCGAGGAAGACAGCAACATTATAGAGGTATTGTAAGCGGAGGGTAGGAGAGGAGTTCCGCCTCCCCTTCATCATTACTGGTGTGTTCGTCATTAGGGCCACAAGCGGAACCGCTCCTATGAATGGCACGCAAATTGTCGTCAGTGTTCCGATGCGAATTAAGAAACGGCTGAACCCCACCTGGCCTGGTGCTCCCAAGGGCTTCCCATAGAAAGCTGCCTCCACCACGGACCGTCACACTTGACTCCACCTGGTCCTTATGTCCACCTGTCTTCAGGGAAGTACTACCAGCACACGCTGACTGCCCTGACGTATTGAAACTGGTTCATTCCAAGCCCGAAGCATGAACGACAAACTCGGAGCTTTTTTTTTTTTTTTTTCTTTACTCTCAAATGTCCCCAAAATATATGGGTTCCTGTGCTTCATGATACGTCAGCAATTTCTAGGTTCACTGGCCGTTTGTAAGATGATGATGGTGGCGGTTGTGGGTCCCTTCTCTTTTTATATGAGGAAGGAAGGAACGAACTGGCTGGAGCGTCCGGAGACGCCCTCGGCAACTGCACTGTACACCTCCTTCCCCCACAACCATGTTACCAAACACTACCCAGATACAGTCCCACTCCAGCATCTCTCCTGCACACACCAACAGTTTCCCTGCCTCAGGAACGTCTTCACCTAGCCTTGCCTGAGAGACCTATTGTATGGTTAGTTGATTGTTCAGGTGATGTTATTAACTATGAGTAAACTGGAAGTGTCGTCTGTTGCAGTATACTTCACCATCTGTGTATCCTGAGTGTGGTCTACATTATACTTCACCATATGTGTATACATAGCGTGGTCTACAGTATACTTTGCCATCTGTGTATACTGAGTGTGGTCTACAGTATACTTCACTATTTGTGTATATCAAACGTGTGGTGTATAATATACTTCCGGCGCCCCACCTCTTATGTATGTGTGTTTGTGTGTGGGCATACATATATTGTTTAGTCAAATATGACCTTTTTTATTATAGTTTTGATCATAATTCAGTTATTTTCCTTCTGGCTGGTGATTGAAGGGAACTGTTGTCAGCCACTACTGGGGTAGGCAGCAGGTGGTGCCCACCCCTAGAGTGAAGTCCGCGGGACACTCCTCACACAATTGCCTGGCATTATGTTGACACACACCAGCCTGACGTATAGCCTCCCTCACTGGCTCAAACTCACGGCCATCAGACTCAGCCGAGTGTGAAATTATATTATGGCCTTTATCCTCACCAACCCGGTTTGTGTGTGTGTGTGTGTGTGCGTGTGTGGAGACACTCCACAGGGATGGGGAAAAGCCATATTTTCCAATCTTTTGGTTTCTATCTCTCAATAGTTTGCCGTATAAAAACGCATACAAAGGGTACGTATGATTCGTCTAACTTCTCTTACCACATTAACACAAACATAAAATTACATATGCTTAACATGTCGTCAACAAAACACACACACATACGGAAATATACTTATTGAGTCTGTATGTGGATAATTGTCTCTTTAATGTCAGTATTGTTCAAGAAGGGAGTTCGGCACTGGTAGGGCCCCAACTCTTGTACTGTACTGGGGGGGAGTTCGACACTCGTGGGGCCTCATCTCTTGAACACTCTATCAACAACTTTATATAATTTTTGTGTAGTGACGATTTACTATATTACTTCATTCCATCCATTCATTACGATACTGTAAAACTACTTTATATATTTTCTAGAAAACTTCTTTATGTCATTATGTCCTCTGGTTGTCGTATGATTGTGTTTCATGACGACTGTCCCCATTGATGGGGTGTCACCTTCCTCTTTGTCCCAGTTGATGGGGGGTCACCTTCCCATCTGTCCCAGTTCACGGGGTGTCACCATCCTATCTGTCCCAGTTGACGGGGTGTCACCATCCTATCTGTCCTAGCTGACAGGGTGTCACCGTCCTATCTGTCCCAGCTGACGGGGTGTCACCTTCCTATCTGTCCCAGCTGACAGGGTGTCACCTTCCTATCTGTCCCAGCTGACGGGGTGTCACCTTCCTATCTGTCCCAGCTGACAGGATGTCGCCTTCCTATCTCTCCTTGTTAACCCTTCTGTTTTCCATCCATCTCCTGCTTTGGTCAAGGGCTATAGAGATGATCCTTCAAGAACATAGAATGTTTATACTGGTGTTAACAATCCCCTTTTTATATGATGATGTCGGTCATTTAAAACCTACAAGATGAATGTATCCATAAGTCCAGTCCCATTGCAAGTGGTTTAAAGGTTTCTATCAGGTAAGAAATGGAAGGTTTCATGGCACCATAGTACTTTGTTTTACATATTTTTCACTGGCGGGTCGGACCTCTCAAGAAGTTTAACGCATCTTCCTAAATTCATACAAAGTCTTTACATAAATAACCTCATAAATTGGATCCCTCTACCACTCACAGAGGTATATTAATAGTGATACCCATCTGCTGTATCAGGAAGGTTACTGACGGTTGTGCAGTGAACCAGCACTTCAGTTGCTGTCAAGTGTCACAACTGTGGCCCAGGTAGTTATCTTTAATTTTTGTATTCCCATGTGGGCTGCTGGCTTTCAGCCCACAAACGAACCACCTCTCCACCTTATACATAACACTTGACAATGTATAACTCATATGACTTGGTCTATATAGCTATATTTTCCTGCACTGTTGACTACCATTGCCTCTTGGCATAAACTTATCATAAGTCCTTGTTCAGTAAGTACTCTCTCACTGAAGCAGCTCTCATTTAGCTGCATACATGGGAGTACATGGGAAGGAGAGACAACATGAGACCTGACAGTCCATAACAAGGTTATCTATGTAAAAAAAAGATTAGTATAGTGGTTGAAACAAGATAGCAAGGCATAAGGCACCTATACACTCACCTCTCCCTCAGGATCAAATGATGGCAGGAAAAAGATGTGGAAAAAACATCCATGCAATATTGTAGTAAGTTACTGGCATGGAAATCTTATAGGAAAATGTGGACAGGAAAAAGTTTCCTATCAGTTGGAAAACTTTTGCTCTGCGGCTGGATTCTGAAAGAAGGATTAAGATAGATTAGAGGATTTATTACATTAGGTTTGGTAGTTTTTTCTTACGTTAGTTGAGACAATATAGGAAAAAGAATGCCTTTGTTTATGGATGGGGATGTTAGGGAGGTGAATGCAAGAGTTTTGGAAAGAGGGGCAAGTATGAAGTCTGTTGGGGATGAGAGAGCTTGGGAAGTGAGTCAGTTGTTGTTCGCTGATGATACAGCGCTGGTGGCTGATTCATGTGAGTAACTGCAGAAGCTGGTGACTGAGTTTGGTAAAGTGTGTGAAAGACGAAAGTTAAGAGTAAATGTGAATAAGAGCAAGGTTATTAGGTACAGTAGGGTTGAGGGTCAAGTCAATTGGGAGGTAAGTTCGAATGGAGAAAAACTGGAGGAAGTAAAGTGTTTTAGATATCTGGGAGTGGATCTGGCAGCAGATGGAACCATGGAAGCGGAAGTGGATCATAGGGTGGGGGAGGGGGCGAAAATCCTGGGAGCCTTGAAGAATGTGTGGAAGTCGAGAACATTATCTCGGAAAGCAAAAATGGGTATGTTTGAAGGAATAGTGGTTCCAACAATGTTGTATGGTTGCGAGGTGTGGGCTATGGATAAAGTTGTGCGCAGGAGGATGGATGTGCTGGAAATGAGATGTTTGAGGACAATGTGTGGTGTGAGGTGGTTTGATCGAGTAAGTAACATAAGGGTAAGAGAGATGTGTGGAAATAAAAAGAGCGTGGTTGAGAGAGCAGGAGAGGGTGTTTTGAAATGGTTTGGGCACATGGAGAGAATGAGTGAGGAAAGATTGACCAAGAGGATATATGTGTCGGAGGTGGAGGGAACGAGGAGAAGTGGGAGACCAAATTGGAGGTGGAAAGATGGAGTGAAAAAGATTTTGTGTGAACGGGGCCTGAACATGAAGGAGGGTGAAAGGCGGGCAAGGAATAGAGTGAATTGGATCGATGTGGTATACCGGGGTTGACGTGCTGTCAATGGATTGAATCAGGGCATGTGAAGCGTCTGGGGTAAACCATGGAAAGCTGTGTAGGTATGTATATTTGCGAGTGTGGACGTATGTATATACATGTTTGTGAATGTAGGTTTGCGGCAGGGGTGTGTGATGTCTCCATGGTTGTTTAATTTGTTTATGGATGGGGTTGTTCGGGAGGTGAATGCAAGAGTTTTGGAAAGAGGGGCAAGTATGAAGTCTGTTGGGGATGAGAGAGCTTGGGAAGTGAGTCAGTTGTTGTTTGCTGATGATACAGCGCTGGTGGCTGATTCATGTGAGAAACTGCAGAAGCTGGTGACTGAGTTTGGTAAAGTGTGTGAAAGAAGAAAGTTAAGAGTAAATGTGAATAAGAGCAAGGTTATTAGGTACAGTAGGGTTGAGGGTTAAGTCAATTGGGAGGTGAGTTTGAATGGAGAAAAACTGGAGAAAGTGAAGTGTTTTATATATCTGGGAGTGGATATGGCAGCGGATGGAACCATGGAAGCGGAAGTGGATCATAGGGTGGGGGAGGGGGCGAAAATTCTGGGAGCCTTGAAGAATGTGTGGAAGTCGAGAACATATATATATATGCGGGAAATGGCGAATAGTTTGAAAGAAAGAAAAGAAAAGAATATATATATATATATATGCATATACTTTGTCACTAGCTCCCGCGTTAGCAAGGTAGCGCAAGGAAACACACGAAAGAATGGCCCCACCCACCCACATACATATACATATACTTCCACACACGAGCATATACATACGTATACATTTCAACTTATACATACAAATACATACACAGACATAAACATATGGACATATGTACATAATTCATACTTGCTGCCTGTATTCATTCCCGTCACCACCCCGCCACACATGAAATGACAACCCCCTCCCCATGCACGCGCACAAGGTAGTGCTAGGAAAAGACAACAAAGGTCACATTCATTCACACTCAGTCTCTAGCTGTCATGTATAATGCTCTGAAACCACAGCTCCCTTTCCACATCCAGGCCCCACAAAACTTTCCATGGTCTACCCCAGACACTTCAAATGCCCTGGTTCAATCCACTGACAGCACGTTGACCCCGGTATACCACATTGTTCTAATTCGCTCTATTCCTTGCACGCCTTTCATCCTCCTGCATGTTCAGGCCCCGATCCCTCAAAATCTTTTTCACTCCATCCTTCCACCTCCAGTTTGGTCTCCCACTTCTCCTCGTTCCCTCCACCTCTGACACATATATCCTCTTGGTCAATCTTTCCTCACTCATTCTCTCCTTGTAACCAAACCATTTCAAAACACCCTCTTCTGCTCTCTCAATCACACTGTTATTATTACCTCACATCTCTTTTACCCTTTCATTACTTACTCGATCAAACCACCTCACACCACATACTGTCCTAAAGCATCTCATTTCCAATACATCCACCCTCCTCCGCACAACCCTATCTATAGCCTGTGCCTCGCAACCATGTAACATTGTTGGAACCACTATTCCTTCAGACATACCTATTTTTGCTTTCTGAGACAACATTCTCAACTTCCACACATTCTTCAACGCTCCTAGAACCTTTGCCCCCTCCCCACCCTGTGACTCACTTCAGCTTCTATGGTTCCATCCACTGGTAAATCCACTCCCAGATATATAAAACACTTCCCTTCCTCCAGTTTTTCTCCATTCAAACTTACCTCCCAATTAACTTGTCCCACAACCCTACTAAACCTAATATATTGAAGGAATAGTGGTTCCAACAATGTTGTATGGTTGCGAGGCGTGGGCCATGGATAGAGCTCTTTGTGCGGAGGAGGGTGGATGTGCTGGAAATGAGAAGTTTGAGGACAATATGTGGTGTGAGGTGGTTTGATTGAGTAAGTAATGTAAGGGTAAGAGAGATGTGTGTTAATAAAAAGAGTGTGGTTGAGAGTGCAGAAGAGGGTGTTTTGAAATGGTTTGGTCACATGGAGAGAATGAGTGAGGAAAGATTGACCAAGAGGATATATGTGTCATAGGTGGAGGGAATGAGGAGAAGTGAGAGACCAAATTGGAGGTGGAAAGATGGAGTGAAAAAGATTTTGAGTGATCGGGGCCTGAACATGCAGGAGGGTGAAAGGCGTGAAGGAATAGAGTGAATTGGAATGATGTGGTATACCAGGGTCGAAGTGCTGTCAATGGATTGAACCAGGGCATGTGAAGTGTCTGGGATAAACCATGGAAAGTTCTGTGGGGCCTGGATGTGGGAAGGGAGCTGTGGTTTCGGTGCATTATTATATGACAGCTAGAGGCTGAGTGTGAATGAATGGGGCCTTTGTTGTCTTCCTAGCACTACCTCGCGCACATTTGTGGGGAAGGGTTGTTATTTCATGTGTGGCGGGGTGGCGATGGGAATGAATAAAGGCAGAGAGTATGAATTATGTACATGTGTATATATGTATATGTCTGTGTGTGTATATATATGTATACGTTGAAATGTATAGGTATGTATATTTGCGTGTGTGGCTGATACATGTGTATGTGGGTGGGTTGGGCCATTCTTTCGTCTGTTTCCTTGCGCTACCTTGCTTACACGGGAGACAGCGACATATATATATATATATATATATATATATATATATTTTTTTTTTTTTTTTTTTTTATACTTTGTCGCTGTCTCCCGCGTTTGCGAGGTAGCGCAAGGAAACAGACGAAAGAAATGGCCCAACCCCCCCCCATACACATGTACATACGTCCACACACGCAAATATACATACCTACACAGCTTTCCATGGTTTACCCCAGACGCTTCACATGCCTTGATTCAATCCACTGACAGCACGTCAACCCCTGTATACCACAACGCTCCAACTCACTCTATTCCTTGCCCTCCTTCCACCCTCCTGCATGTTCAGGCCCCGATCACACAAAATCTTTTTCACTCCATCTTTCCACCTCCAATTTGGTCTCCCTCTTCTCCTCGTTCCCTCCACCTCCGACACATATATCCTCTTGGTCAATCTTTCCTCACTCATTCTCTCCTTGTAACCAAACCATTTCAAAACACCCTCTTCTGCTCTCTCAATCACACTGTTATTATTACCTCACATCTCTTTTACCCTTTCATTACTTACTCGATCAAACCACCTCACACCACATACTGTCCTGAAGCATCTCATTTCCAATACATCCACCCTCCTCCGCACAACCCTATCTATAGCCTGTGCCTCGCAACCATGTAACATTGTTGGAACCACTATTCCTTCAGACATACCTATTTTTGCTTTCTGAGACAACATTCTCAACTTCCACACATTCTTCAACGCTCCTAGAACCTTTGCCCCCTCCCCACCCTGTGACTCACTTCAGCTTCTATGGTTCCATCCACTGGTAAATCCACTCCCAGATATATAAAACACTTCCCTTCCTCCAGTTTTTCTCCATTCAAACTTACCTACCAATTAACTTGTCCCACAACCCTACTAAACCTAATATATTGAAGGAATAGTGGTTCCAACAATGTTGTATGGTTGCGAGGCGTGGGCTATGGATAGAGCTCTTTGTGCGGAGGAGGGTGGATGTGCTGGAAATGAGAAGTTTGAGGACAATATGTGGTGTGAGGTGGTTTGATTGAGTAAGTAATGTAAGGGTAAGAGAGATGTGTGGTAATAAAAAGAGTGTGGTTGAGAGTGCAGAAGAGGGTGTTTTGAAATGGTTTGGTCACATGGAGAGAATGAGTGAGGAAAGATTGACCAAGAGGATATATGTGTCATAGGTGGAGGGAATGAGGAGAAGTGAGAGACCAAATTGGAGGTGGAAAGATGGAGTGAAAAAGATTTTGAGTGATCGGGGCCTGAACATGCAGGAGGGTGAAAGGCGTGAAGGAATAGAGTGAATTGGAACGATGTGGTATACCAGGGTCGAAGTGCTGTCAATGGATTGAACCAGGGCATGTGAAGTGTCTGGGATAAACCATGGAAAGTTCTGTGGGGCCTGGATGTGGGAAGGGAGCTGTGGTTTCGGTGCATTATTATATGACAGCTAGAGGCTGAGTGTGAACGAATGGGGCCTTTGTTGTCTTCCTAGCACTACCTCGCGCACATTTGTGGGGAAGGGTTGTTATTTCATGTGTGGCGGGGTGGCGATGGGAATGAATAAAGGCAGAGAGTATGAATTATGTACATGTGTATATATGTATATGTCTGTGTGTGTATATATATGTATACGTTGAAATGTATAGGTATGTATATTTGCGTGTGTGGCTGATACATGTGTATGTGGGTGGGTTGGGCCATTCTTTCGTCTGTTTCCTTGCGCTACCTTGCTTACACGGGAGACAGCGACATATATATATATATATATATATATATATATATATATATATATATATATATATATATATATATTTTTTTTTTTTTTTATACTTTGTCGCTGTCTCCCGCGTTTGCGAGGTAGCGCAAGGAAACAGACGAAAGAAATGGCCCCCCCCCCCCCCATACACATGTATATACATACGTCCACACACGCAAATATACATACCTACACAGCTTTCCATGGTTTACCCCAGACGCTTCACATGTCTTGATTCAATCCACTGACAGCACGTCAACCCCGGTATACCACATTGCTCCAATTCACTCTATTCCTTGCCCTCCTTTCACCCTCCTGCAAGTTCAGGCCCCGATCACACAAAATCTTTTTCACTCCATCTTTCCACCTCCAATTTGGTCTCCCTCTTCTCCTCGTTCCCTCCACCTCCGACACATATATCCTCTTGGTCAACCTTTCCTCACTCATTCTCTCCATGTGCCCAAACCATTTCAAAACACCCTCTTCTGCTCTCTCAACCACGCTCTTTTTATTTCCACACATCTCTCTCACCCTTACGTTACTTACTCGATCAAACCACCTCACACCACACATTGTCCTCAGACATCTCATTTCCAGCACATCCATCCTCCTGCGCACAACTCTATCCATAGCCCACGCCTCGCAACCATACAACATTGTTGGAACCACTATTCCTTCAAACATACCCATTTTTGCTTTCCGAGATAATGTTCTCGACTTCCACACATTCTTCAAGGCTCCCAGAATTTTCGCCCCCTCCCCCACCCTATGGTCCACTTCTGCTTCCATGGTTCCATCCGCTGCCAGATCCACTCCCAGATATCTAAAACACTTCACTTCCTCCAGTTTTTCTCCATTCAAACTCACCTCCCAATTTACTTGACCCTCAACCCTACTGTACCTAATAACCTTGCTCTTATTCACATTTACTCTTAACTTTCTTCTTCCACACACTTTATCAAACTCCGTCACCAGCTTCTGCAGTTTCTCACATGAATCAGCCACCAGCGCTGTATCATCAGCGAACAACAACTGACTCACTTCCCAAGCACTCTCATCCCCAACAGACTTCATACTTGCCCCTCTTTCCAAAACTCTTGCCTTTACCTCCCTAACAACCCCATCCATAAACAAATTAAACAACCATGGAGACATCACACACCCCTGCCGCAAACCTACATTCACTGAGAACCAATCACTTTCCTCTCTTCCTACACGTACACATGCCTTACATCCTCGATAAAAACTTTTCACTGCTTCTAACAACTTGCCTCCCACACCATATATTCTTAATACCTTCCACAGAGCATCTCTATCAACTCTATGATATGCCTTCTCCAGATCCATAAATGCTACATACAAATCCATTTGCTTTTCTAAGTATTTCTCACATACATTCTTCAAAGCAAACACCTGATCCACACATCCTCTACCACTTCTGAAACCACACTGCTCTTCCCCAATCTGATGCTCTGTACATGCCTTCACCCTCTCAATCAATACCCTCCCATACAATTTACCAGGAATACTCAACAAACTTATACCTCTGTAATTTGAGCACTCACTCTTATCCCCTTTTCCTTTGTACAATGGCACTATGCACGCATTCCTCCAATCCTCAGGCACCTCACCATGAGTCATACATACATTAAATAACCTTACCAACCAGTCAACAATACAGTCACCCCCTTTTTTAAAAAATTCCACTGCAATACCATCCAAACCTGCTGCCTTGCTGGCTTTCATCTTCCGCAAAGCTTTTACTACCTCTTCTCTGTTTACCAAATCATTTTCCCTAACCCTTGCACTTTGCACACCACCTCGACCAAAACACCCTATATCTGCCACTCTATCATCAAACACATTCAACAAACCTTCAAAATACTCACTCCATCTCCTTCTCACATCACCACTACTTGTTATCACCTCCCCATTTGCGCCCTTCACTGAAGTTCCCATTTGCTCCCTTGTCTTACACACTTTATTTACCTCCTTCCAGAACATCTTTTTATTCTCCCTAAAATTTAATGATACTCTCTCACCCCAACTCTCATTTGCCCTTTTTTTCACCTCTTGCACCTTTCTCTTGACCTCCTTTCTCTTTCTTTTATACGTCTCCCACTCAATTGCATTTTTTCCCTGCAAAAATCGTCCAAATGCCTCTCTCTTCTCTTTCACTAATACTCTTACTTCTTCATCCCACCACTCACTACCCTTTCTAATCAACCCATCTCCCACTCTTCTCATACCACAAGCATCTTTTGCACAATCCATCACTGATTCCCTAAATACATCCCATTCCTCCCCCACTCCCCTTACTTCCATTGTTCTCACCTTTTTCCATTCTGTACTCAGTCTATATATATATATATATATATATATATATATGGATTTGTATGTAGCATTTATGGATCTGGAGAAGGCATATGATAGAGTTGATAGAGATGCTCTGTGGAAGGTATTAAGAATATATGGTGTTGGAGGCAAGTTGTTAGAAGCAGTGAAAAGTTTTTATCGAGGATGTAAGGCATGTGTACGTGTAGGAAGAGAGGAAAGTGATTGGTTCTCAGTGAATGTAGGTTTGCGGCAGGGGTGTGTGATGTCTCCATGGTTGTTTAATTTGTTTATGGATGGGGTTGTAAGGGAGGTAAATGCAAGAGTCCTGGAAAGAGGGGCAAGTATGAAGTCTGTTGGGGATGAGAGAGCTTGGGAAGTGAGTCAGTTGTTGTTCGCTGATGATACAGCGCTGGTGGCTGATTCATGTGAGAAACTGCAGAAGCTGGTGACTGAGTTTGGTAAAGTGTGTGGAAGAAGAAAGTTGAGAGTAAATGTGAATAAGAGCAAGGTTATTAGGTACAGTAGGGGTGAGGGTCAAGTCAATTGGGAGGTGAGTTTGAATGGAGAAAAACTGGAGGAAGTGAAGTGTTTTAGATATCTGGGAGTGGATCTGTCAGCGGATGGAACCATGGAAGCGGAAGTGGATCATAGGGTGGGGGAGGGGGCGAAAATTTTGGGAGCCTTGAAAAATGTGTGGAAGTCGAGAACATTATCTCGGAAAGCAAAAATGGGTATGTTTGAGGGAATAGTGGTTCCAACAATGTTGTATGGTTGCGAGGTGTGGGCTATGGATAGAGATGTGCGCAGGAGGATGGATGTGCTGGAAATGAGATGTTTGAGGACAATGTGTGGTGTGAGGTGGTTTGATCGAGTAAGTAACGTAAGGGTAAGAGAGATGTGTGGAAATAAAAAGAGCGTGGTTGAGAGAGCAGAAGAGGGTGTTTTGAAATGGTTTGGGCACATGGAGAGAATGAGTGAGGAGAGATTGACCAAGAGGATATATGTGTCGGAGGTGGAGGGAACGAGGAGAAGAGGGAGACCAAATTGGAGGTGGAAAGATGGAGTGAAAAAGATTTTGTGTGATCGGGGCCTGAACATGCAGGAGGGTGAAAGGAGGGCAAGGAATAGAGTGAATTGGAGTCATGTGGTATACAGGGGTTGACGTGCTGTCAGTGGATTGAATCAGGGCATGTGAAGCGTCTGGGGTAAACCATGGAAAGCTGTGTAGGTATGTATATTTGCGTGTGTGGACGTGTGTATGTACATGTGTATGGGGGGGGGGGTTGGGCCATTTGTTTCGTCTGTTTCCTTGCGCTACCTCGCAAACGCGGGAGACAGCGACAAAGTATAAAAAAAAAAAAAAAAAAAAAAAAAAAAAAAAAAAAAATATATATATATATATATATATATATATATATATATATTCCTCACTCATTCTCTCAAAGTGTCCAAACCATTACACCACATATTGTCCTCAAACATTTCATTACCAACACATCCACTTCTATATATATAGGGCAAATGAGAGTTGGGGTGAGAGAATATCATTATATTTTAGGAAGAATAAAAAGATGTTTTAGAAGGAGGTGAATAAATTGCGTAAGACAAGAGAAGAAATGGGAACATCAGTGAAGGGGGCTAATAGGGAGGTGATGACAAGTAGTGGGGATGTGAGAAAGAGATGGAGTGAGTATTTTGAAGGTTTGTAGAATGTGTTAGATGATAGAGTGGCAGGTGTTTTGGACGAGGTGGTGTGCGAAGTGAGAGGGTTAGGGAGATTGATTTGGTAAACAGAGAAGAGATAGTAAAAGCTTTTGGAAGATGAAAGCCAGCAAGGCTGTGGGTTTGGATGGTATTGCAATGGAATTTATTAAAAAAGGGGAAGACTGTGTTGTTGACTGGTTGGTAAGGAAATTTAATGTATGTATGACTCATGGTGAGGTGCCTGAGGATTGGCAGAATGCATGCATAGTGCCATTGTACAAAAGCAAAGAGGATAAAGGCAAATACTCAAATTACAGTGGTATAAGTTTGTTGAGCATTCCTGGGAAATTATATGGGAGGGTATTGATTGAGAAGGTGAAGGTATGTACAGAGCATCAGATTGGGGAAGAGCAGTGTGGTTTCAGAAGTGGTAGAGGATGTGTGGATCAGGTGTTTTCTTTGAAGAATGTGTGTGAGAAATACTTAGAAAAGCAAATGGATTGGTATGTAGCATTTATGGATCTGGAGAAGGCATATGATAAGAGTTGATAGAGATGCTCTGCGGAAAGTATTAAGAATATATAGTGTGGGAGGCAAGTTGTTAGAAGCAGTGAAAAGTTTTTATTGAGGATGTAAGGCATGTGTGTGAGTGGGAAGAGAGGAAAGTGATAGGTTCTCAGTGAATGTCGGTTTGCTGCAGGGGTGCGTGATTCTCCATGGTTATTTAATTTGTTTATGGATGGGGTTGTTAAGGAGGTGAATGGAAGAGTTTTGGAGAGAGGGGCAAATATGCAGTCTGTTGTGGATGAGAGAGCTTGAGAAGTGAGTCAGTTGTTGTTCGCTGATGATACAGCACTGGTGGCTGATTCATGTGAGAAACTGCAGAAACTGGTGACTGAGTTTGGTAAAGTGTGTGAAAGAAGAAAGCTGAGAGTAAATGTAAATATGAGCAAGGTTATTAGGTACAGTAGGGTTGAGGGACAAGTCAATTGGGAGGTAAGTTTGAATGGAGAAAAACTGGAAGAAGTGAAGTGTTTTATATATCTGGGAGTGGATTTGGCAGCAGAAGTGAATCATAGGGTGGGGGAGGGGGCGAAAGTTCTGGGAGCGTTGAAGAATGTGTGGAAGTCAAGAACATTATCTCGGAAAGCAAAAATGGGTATGTTTGAAGGAATAGTGGTTCCAACAAAGTTATATGGTTGCGAGGTATAGGCTCTAGATAGAGTTGTGCGGAGGATGGTGGATGTGCTGGAAACGAGATGTTTGAGGACAGTATGTGGTGTGAGGTGGTTTGATCGAGTAAGTAATAATAGGGTAAGAGAGATGTGTGGTAATAAAAAGAGTGTGTTGAAAGAGCAGAAGAGGGTGTTTTGAAATGGTTTGTTCACATGGAGAGATTGAGTGAGGAAAGATTGACCTAGAGGATATATGTGTCAGAGGTGGAGGGAACGAGGAGAAGTGGGAGACCAAATTGGAAGTGGAAAGATGGAGTGACAAAGATTTTGAGTGATCGGGGCCTGAATATGCAGGGGGGTGAAAGGTGTGCAAGGAATGGAGTGAATTGGAACGATGTGGTATACCGGGGTTGACGTGCTGTCAATGGATTGAACCAGGGCATGTGAAGCATCTGGGGTAAACAATGGAAAGTTCTGTGGGGCCTGGATGTGGAAAGGGAGCTGTGGTTTCGGTGCATTATACATGACAGCTAGAGACTGAGTGTGAACAAATGTGGCCTTTGTTGTCTTTTCCTGGCGCTACCTCACGCACATGCGGGGGGAGGGGGTTGTTCTTTCATGTGTGGCGGGGTGGCATTGGGAATGAATAAAGGCAGACAATATGAATTATGTACATGTGTACATATATATATATATGTCTGTGTGTGTATATATATGTATACATAGAGATGTATAGGTATGTATATTTGCGTGTGTGGACGTGTATGTATATACATATGTATACGGGTGGGTTGGGCCAGTCTTTCATCTGTTTCCTTGCAATACCTCGCTGACACGGGAGACAGCGACAAAGTAAATAAAATATAGATAATATGTATATATATAATCCCTGGTGATAGGGGAGAGAGAATACTTCCCATGTATTCCCTGCATGTTGTCGGTGGCAACTAAAAGCGTCGGGAGCAGGGGACTGGATATCCTCCCCTTCTGTTTTTCTTTTCCAAAAGAAGGAACAAAGATGCAGGCCAAGCGAGGATTTTCCCTCAGCGGCTCAGTCATCTGTTCTTGACACTACCTCAGTAATGCGGGAAATGACAAATATGTATGAAAAAAATATATCCTTGCTGACAGTGGAGAAAGAATACTTTCTACATACTCCATGCATGCCATTGAATGTGACTAAGACATGCAGGAGCTGGTGACTGGAAATCCTCACTTCTTATATTACTTTCCAAAAGAAGGAACAAAGCATCATATGAGAAATGGCGAGTATGAAATAGAAAAAAAATATGTAGTGCTAATGGGTATTACCATCTCTTCCTGCTTAAGTTTACACTGCAGGAGAAAAGTTTCCTTTAGTGAGGCAGTATCATTATCAAGTAGAAACTTTTCAAAGAATTTCTTTTTCCAAAGGAATCTACATTTCCATGCTACTAGAAGTAGTGCAGCTTGAGCTGCAAGGGCATTTAGACAGGTCCTAGGTAACACCAGGACTCTTTCATAGAAGTTGGTCCTGGGGTAATTATAATTAAATAAAAATGAATAAATACAGCTTTAATGAGATGGCCTTGATTAGGGTATTCAGTTGGTCTTGCCATCCCAGCTAAAAAAAAGTATTAAGCTTCTTGTCTCAAAGGAGTCCACTTTTCTCAACTTCTGATTGTGATGCAACCATGTTGCTGCAGGAGTCTATTAAAAGTTCTGAAGTTGCTGCACACAATGATTACAATTAATCAGGAAAATTTGATGTGATCATCGTATGTATCTTCCCTAAAAAAGACGACAGAGGTATCCAGATATATAAAGAAAAGAGGCATATGCATTGTAAAGTTTATTGCTTCATAAGAATTTATCATATATATATATATATATATATATATATATATATATATATATCCAATTTTCCTTGATTTTAACATAGAAAATGATATAATGTTTTACAAGTTATTTCTCAATCAACAACTGGAAGCCAAAAATGCAAGGCATACATTTATTGACAATGTTTGGCAACATATATGCTGTACAGTGTCACAAAACTACCATAAACTACATCTCTCTGATACATAAGCATGCAAGAAAAAAAGAATGCAATAGAAAATGGATGTACAGATTATTCTGAAGAAACTGGCTATTTATATATATCATATACCAATTTTGATTTGGGAATGTACAATGAGTAACAATTTTGAATTACAATAATTGCTCTGCAAGAAAAGATCTGATATTTCCTAACAATTTCAAGTGGGAAGTAAGTCTCATAATATTCAGATTCAAATAACAGGCAAAAAAATATACAGATTCCTATATCAGGTCAAAATATGTTCAACGAGTGACTTAATGTACATCTTTATCACAGCAAAGAAGATATTTAGCAGTCATGGATATATCTGGCATGATTTTCTTCACTACCATCAGGGATTAATGTGTTAATGACTGGAGTAGAGATCCTGGTAATACATACATGACATTATTCATCAAAGATTCTCTTCAGTGGTCCTATCTGAAAAATCTATTTATTTGGCTCAGAATCTTGTATCAATATCACAGCAAAAATTATTACCTTAATGTGACTGATCATAATTCAACTGGAAGCTATATACACACATATTTTATTTTTTTTTTTTCTTTACATATTCACAATTTCCTGCATTAGTGAGGAAGTGTCAAGAACAGATGACCAAGCCTTAGGCAGAAAAATCTTCACTTGGCCCGCATCTCTGCTCCCTCTCTTGGAAAAGTGTAACAGAAGGGGAGGATTTCTAGCCCCCTACTCCCAACCCTTTTAGTCAACTTCTACAGCATGCAGGGAATACGTGGGAAGTATTCTTTCTCCATCACCAAGGAATAATATATATATATTATTTTATTTATTTTGCTTTGTCGCTGTCTCCCGCGCCTGCAAGGTAGCGCAAGGAAACAGACGAAAGAAATGGCCCAACCCAGCCCCACACACATACGTCCACACACGCAAACATACACACCCACACATTCCACGTACACAAATATATACACACACAGACACACACATAAACACACATGCACACAATTCACACTGTCTGCCCCTACTCACCCCCATCGCCACCCCGCCACACACGGAATAACATCCTCCTCCCCCCTCATGTGCGCGAGGCAGCGCCAGAAAGACAACAAAGGCCCCATTCGCTCACACTCAGTCTCCAGCTGTCATGCAATAATGCCTGAAACCACAGCTCCCTTTCCACATCCAGGCCCCACAGAACTTTCCATGGTTTACCCCAGACGCTTCACATGCCCTGATTCAATCCACTGACAGCACGTCGACCCCGGTATACCACATCGATCCAATTCACTCTATTCCTTGCCCGCCTTTCACCCTCCTGCATGTTCAGGCCCCGATCACTCAAAATCTTTTTCACTCCATCTTTCCACCTCCAATTTGGTCTCCCACTTCTCCTCGTTCCCTCCACCTCCGACACATATATCCTCTTTGTCAATCTTTCCTCACTCATTCTCTTCATGTGCCCAAACCATTTCAAAACACCCTCTTCTGCTCTCTCAACCACGCTCTTTTTATTTCCACACATCTCTCTTACCCTTACATTACTTACTCGATCAAACCACCTCACACCACACATTGTCCTCAAACATCTCATTTCCAGCACATCCACCCTCCTGCGCACAACTCTATCCATAGCCCACGCCTCGCAACCATACAACATTGTTGGAACCACTATATATATATATATATATATATATATATATAGAGAGAGAGAGAGAGAGAGAGAGAGAGAGAGAGAGAGAGAGAGAGAGAGAGAGAGAGAGAGAGTTTGAACAAATGTGGCCTATTTTGTCAGTTTCCTGGTGCTACCTCACTGAAGCAGGAGGGTAGCAATGCTGTTTCCTGTGGGTGGGGTAGCACCAGGAAGGGACAAAGGCAAGAAAGTGTGAATATGTATGTATGTATATATGTATACGTCTGAGTGTGTACGTGTATGTTAAAATTACGTCTGAGTGTGTACGTGTATGTTAAAATGTATATGTATATGTATGTATAAGTGCGTGTATGCGCATTTATGTATATGCATATATGTGTATAAGAGTGGATGGGCCATTCTTCATCTGTTTCCTGGAGCTACTTCGCTGATGCGGGAAACGACGATCAAGTACAATAGAATGAATATAATAAATATCTATGTGTGCATGTGTGTGTGTGTGCATTACACATGACAGCTTGAGTCTGAGTGTGAGCAGATGTGGCCTTTTTTTGTCTTGTTTTCCTGGCCCTACCTTGCTGAAGCAGGGGATAGCGATGCTATTTCCAGTGGGGCGGGGTGGTGCCAGGACTGGATGAAGGCAAGCAAGTATGAACATGTACACGTATGTATATGTCTTTGTATATGTACATGTTGATATGTATATGTCTATGTATGTATATGTGCATATATGGGTGTTTATGTATGTATATATGAGTGGATGGGTCATTCTTAGTCTGTTTCCTGGCGCTTCCTCTTTTAGAAGTTGAAATACAAGAGGAGGAGGGTTAGTGACATCTGCTAAATGAGCCAGCACTTCAGGGGATGATAAGTTGCACTCTTCTGATCCAGGTAGCTGTCTTTCTTTCTGCCTCACCAACACGTGGACTACTGGCATTCTGTCCACAAACATAAAATCTCTCCTTGTCATACTTAACACATGACAACACTTAACTCACACAGCTCATTCTTCATAACTAGTTTTTCTTATGGTGAGCAATATGCAATATCACTGCCTTTTGGCAAAATGGTTGGAGCAGTAGACAGAATTAGTTGGTACGAACACAGGCAGGAGCATCAAGCAGAAGTAGCTAGCAGGAGCATTAGATAGAAGTAATCAGTGAGAACATTAGACAGGAGCCTCAGCAAACACTGCACTAGAGTTGCCCTTTGCCAGTGGCTTGTTATGGGTGAAGCACTAAAGGCTAAGAAGCAGCACTGGAGTTCACTTATTATGGTGACTCTATTTGCCATGGCCACCCCTCTGAGGAAGTTCCATTTGGAATGGACATCAGAGATATAGGTAGATAAAGGGAGGGTTTCCAGCCCCCAATTCCCATCCCCTTAGATACCTTCTAAGATATGTGGGGAATAAGTGGGAAGTATTATTTCTCCCCTATCCCAAGGGATGGAGACTAAGTGTGTGGCATTTTTCTGTCTGTTTCAGGCACTACCTTATTGATGCAAGGGGTGGTGATGCTGTTTCCTGTGGAGCAGAATGGCACCAGGAATGGATGAAGGTGAGCAAGTATGAATACATACATGCATATATATGTACTAGTATATGTATGTGTATGTATATGTGTTGATGTGTATATATGTATGTGCATATGTGTATATGAGTGGATGCATCTTTCTTTGTCTGTTTCCTGGAGCTAACTCACTGACACGGGCAACGGCAATCAAGTAATGCTGTTTCCTGTGGGGTGGGGTGGCCCTGGGAATGGATGAAGGCAAACGAGTATGAATATGTACCTGTGCATATATGTATATGGCTGTGTATGTGTAAGTATCTATAAGTGAATATGTTGATATGTATGTGTATGGGGATGTATGTATATTTCTTTTTTTATTATACTTAGTCAATGTCTCCCCTGTTAGCAAGGTAGTGCAAGGAAACAGACGAAAGAATGACCCAACCCAACCACATACACATGCATATACATAAATGCCCACACACGCACATATACATACCTATACATTTCAACGTATACATACATATATGTATATGTGCATGTGTGGGCGTTTATGTATATACATGTGTATGTGGGTGGGATGGGCCATTTTTTCATCTGTTTCCTTGCACTACCTCGCTAATGCAGGAGACAGCAACAAAGTATAATAAATATAATAAGATGAGATGTTTGAGGACAATATGTGGTGTGAGGTGGTTTGACCGAGTAAGTAATGAAAGGGTAAGAGATATGTGGTAAGAAAAAGAGTGTGGTTGAGAGAGCAGAAGAGGGTGTCTTGAAATGGTTTGGTCACATGGAGAGAATGAGTGAGAAAAGATTGACAGAGGATATATGTATCAGAGGTGGAGGGAACGAGGAGAACTGGGAGACCAAATTGGAGGTGGAAGGATGGAGTGAAAAAGATTTTGAGTGATCGGGGCTTGAACATACATGAGGGTGAAAGGCGTGCAAGGAACAGAGTGAATTGGAACGATATGGTATACCGGGGTCGACGTTCTGTCAATGGATTGAACCAGGGCATGTGAAGCGTCTGGGGTAAACCATGGAAAGTTTTGTGGGGCCTGGGTATGGAAAGGAAGCTGTGGTTTTGGTGCATTATACATGACAGCTAGAGACTGAGTGTGGCCTTTGTTGTCTTTTCCTAGCGCTACCTCATGCACATGCAGGGGGGATGTCATTTCATGAGTGGCAAGGTGGCAGTGGGAATGAATAAAGGCAGCAAGTATGAATTATGTACATGTGTATATATGTATATGCCTGTGTATGTATATATATGTATACGTTGAAATGTATAGGTATGTATATGTGCGTGTGTGGACGTGTATTTATATACATGTGTATGTGGGTGGGTTGGGCCATTCTTTCTTCTGTTTCCTTGCACTACCTCGCTAATGTGGGAGACAGCAACAAAGTATAAAAAAATCATAGGGTGGGGGAGGGGGCGAAAGTTCTGGGAGTCTTGAAGAATGTGTGGAAGTCGAGAACATTATCTCGGAAAGCAAAAATGGGTATGTTTAAAGGAAAAGCGGTTCCAACAATGTTGTATGGTTGCGAGGCGTGGGCTATGGATAGAGTTGTACGGAGGAGGGTGGATGTGAGTGGGTAATGAGATGTTTAAGGACAATATGTGGTGTGAGGTGGTTTGATCGAGTAAGTAACAATAGGGTAAGAGAGATGTGTGGTAATAAAAAGAGTGTGGTTGAGAGAGCAGAAGAGGGTGTTTTGAAATGGTTTGGTCACATGGAGAGATTGAATGAGGAAAGATTGACCAAGAGGATATATGTGTCAGAGGAGGAGGGAACGAGGAGAAGTGGGAGACCAAATTGGAGGTGGAAGGATGGAGTGAAAAAGATTTTGAGTGATCCGGGCCTGAGCATGCAGGAGGGTGAAAGGCGTGCAAGGAATAGAGTGAATTGGAACGATGTGGTATACTGGGGTCGACGTGCTGTCAATGGATTGAACCAGGGCATGTGAAGCGTCTGGGGTAAACCATGGAAAGCTCTGTGGGGCCTGGATGTGGAAAGGGAGCTGTGATTTCGGTGCATTGTTACATGACAGCTAGAGACTGAATGTGAACGAATGGGGCCTTTGTTGTCTTTTCCTAGCACTACTTCGCACACATGAGGGGGGAGGGGGTTGTTATTCCATATGTGGCGAGATGGCGATGGGGATGAATAAGGGCAGACAGTATGAATTATGTACATGTGTATATATGTATATGTCTGTGTGTTTATATATATGTATACATTGAGATGTATAGGTATGTATATTTGCATGTGTGGACGTGTATGTATATACATGTGTATGTGGGTGGGTTGGGCCATTCTTTCTTCTGTTTCCTTGTGCTACCTCGCTAACGCAGGAGACAGTGACAAAGCAAAATAAATAAATAAAAAATTGATAATAATAATAATGATATCCCTGGGGATAGGGGAGAAAGAATACTGCCCACACATTCCCTGTGTGTTGTAGGAGACTTTCAAGGGCTGGAGACGGTGGCTGTAAATCCTCCTTTCCCATATCACTTTCCTAAAGAAAGAACAGAGCAAGGAGCCAAGTGAATTTTTTTCCCTCTAAGTCTCTGTCATTTGTTCTTGATGCTACCTCGCTCATGTGGGAAATGGTGAGCATGTATGGGGAAAATAATTATATATATATATATATATATATATATATATATATATATATATATATATATATATATATATATATATATATATATATGACATTAGATGTAATCAACAATAGGAAACTTTCCCTTACCAATATACCAGTAATTATCACAAAAAGGAAGCCAAGTAAACTAGTGCATAACTTTGAACTACAGGCACATACGGTAAACACAAATACTTAAAAAAAAAATAAATAAAATTCCACAGTTCTCTCTCCGAGACAGAAATATACAAGAATATTTGGCATCTTCTTTTACATGAAAATGAAAAGTAAAAACCACTTACATCTTGTGTAAATGTCAAACAACATTTCTCTCTTAAGACTTGAGGTAATATCAACTTAATTCTAAACAAAAAAGCAATGTTCAACAAAAGGAAATAAAAATTACCATTGTTACTAAAATAATTAAAATAAATGGAAATAAAAGTTGCCACTGATATTCAAATAATTATAATATAAGTACATTGAAAAAAATCTCAAGATAAAGAATAAAAGCAGAGTTACAAAAAAAATCAACAAAATTAACTTCCAGTCACATAAAACTTGCTTGAGAAATCTTAATAATTACAAGATCATTCTGATTCATTGACATGTTGGGAAAGTATCATGTGCAATTAGCTGCATGAGTTATATCACTTACAAATATTAATAAATAGTCAAGAAAACCAAAATTAACCAATAGTTTCATAGAGTGTTAATGCAACTTTAGGGTTTCATGTATCATACTAATATGAAATATTAACCCCAATTTTCCTGTTTTCTGAGCTATATAGCTTTGAAATGGGGGAAGGTACTAAGTAAGTCTGAACTCTCATTCAATCACTGTGAAACATACACCGTTGATTATAATGGGAAATGTTGAAAAAAATAAAAACTAAAATATTCATTATAACTTCCCATTTAATATTTTCATTTCTTTAAAAATAATTCAAATCTACAAGTCTTTTGAGGCATCAAAGATTGTATTCCCACAAACTACACGAGATATGTAGGGTGACGAGCATCTGTGCAATGCTTGAGCAATGCAATATATATATAGTAGTACGGAGATTCCAACACTAGAAAAAAAAAAGGTCAAATAATTTCTCTTCCAGTTCTTTCATAAATTCACTTTGAGCAACAAATTACGGTTTGAATGCCATAACTACTAATGACAAGAAAAAAAAAGATTATAATATATATATATATATATATTTTTTTTCATACTATTCGCCATTTCCCGCGGCAGCGAGGTAGTGCCAAGAACAGAGGACTGAGCCTTTGAGGGAATATCCTCACCTGGCCCCCTTCTCTGTTCCATCTCTTGGGGTGGCGATGGGAATGGATAAAGGCAGCAAGTATGAATATGTACATGTGTATATATGTATATGTGTGTATGTATAGGTATGTATATGTTTGTGTGTGGGAGTGTATGTATATACATGTGTATGTGGGTGGGTTGGGCCATTCTTTTGTCTGTTTCCTTGTGCTTCCTAGCTAACACGGGAGACAGCAACAATGTATAATTAAAAAAAAAAAAAAATTATATATATAGGTGTTACTAGATTCCACTTCAGAAGGTTACACTGCAAGTGAAAGTCTCTTTCAGCAAGGTTGTATCACTATCAGTTGAAAAAAGTAATATCTTGTCAAAGAAGTTCTTGCTTCAAAGGACTCCATCCTGTCCCTGTCACTGAGTGTAGTGCAGCCTTGAAGCTGCAAAAGCCATAAGATAGGGGGTTCTAGGGTCCTCTTTCACAGAGGGGTCCTAAGCTTGTACAATGAATAACTGAGGCACTCAGAGCTATTATGTTATGTACTGAATCCACAGCTCCCTATCCACACCCAAACCCCACTGAACTTAACATAGGTTACCCCAGATGTTTCCCATGCCGTGGTTAAGTAAACTGACAGGACATCGACCCCAGTATACCACATCATCCCAATTAACTCTATCCCATGCATGCCTTTCACCCTCCTGTATGTTCAGGCCCCAATCGCTCAAAATCTTTTTCACTCCATCCTTTCATGTTCAATTTGGTCTCCCCATTCTCCTTGTCTCCTCTACTTCTGATACATACATCCTCTTTGTCAACATTTCCTCACTCATTCTCCCCATATGTCCGAACTTTTCAGCACACCCTCTTCAGCTCCCTCAACCACATACTTTTTGTTACCAAACATCTATCTTACCCATTCATTACTTGATCAAACCTCCTCATGATATATTGTCCTTGAATATTTAATTTCCAACACATCCAACCTCCTTACTGATAGCCCACACCTTGCATCCATATACTATTGTTGGGACTACTATTCCTTCAAACATACCAATTTTTGCCCTCCCAGATAACGATCTCTCTTTCTACACATTCTTCAGTGCTCCTAGAACCTTTGCCCCTTCATCCATCCTATAGCTCATTTCTGCTTCCATGGTTCCATTAACTGCCTTGTCCACTCCAAAATACCTAAAACACTTCACTTCCTCCAAGTTCTCTTCATTCAAACTCACACCACAGCTAACCCGTTCCCCAAGTCTCTAAACCTAATAACCTTGCTCTTATTCACATTTATACTCAGTTTCCTACTTTTACAATCTCTTCTGGACTCAGTTATCAACTTACAGTTTCTCTCTTAAATCCACCAACAGTGCAATATCATCAGCATACCAACTCACTTATTTTCCAGGCCCTATAATCCCCAACACACTGCATTCTTGTCACTTTCTCCAAGACTTTCACATTTATCTTGCTCACTACCCCATCCATAAACAAACTGAACAACCATTGTGACATCACACTCCACTGCTGCAGACCAACATTCACCTGGAACCATTCACTTTCCTATCTTCCTACTATACACACACACATGCTTAACATCGTTGATAAAAAGATCTCTGTTCCTTGCAGCTTTTTTCCCCACACCATTTATTCTTTAGACCTTTCACAAGGTGTCTCTGTCAACCCTATTATATGCTTTCTCCTAGTCTATAAATTCCACATACAAATCCATGTTTAAGTATTTCACACACACGAATCCATGTTTAAGTATTTTACACACACATTCTCTAAAGCAAACATCTGATCCACACAACCTCTACCACTTCTGAAACCCCACTGCTATTTCCTAATATAATGCCTGATGCTCTGTATTAGCTTTCAACCTCCCAACCTGGGGCCTGGATGTGGAAAGGGAGCTGTGGTTTCGGTGCATTATGCATGACAGCTAGAGACTGAGTGTGAACGAATGTGGCCTTTGTTGTCTTTTCCTAACGCTACCTCGCGCACATGCAGGGGAAGGGGGTTGTCATTTCATGTGTGGAGGGGTGGCAATGGGAATAAGTAAAGGCAGCAAGTATGAATTACGTATATATATATATATATTTTTTTGCTTTGTCGCTGTCTCCCGCATTTGCGAGGTAGCGCAAGGAAACAGACGAAAGAAATGGCTCAACCCACCCCCATACACATGTATATACATACGTCCACACACGCAAATATACATACCAACACAGCTTTCCATGGTTTACCCCAGACGCTTCACATGCCCTGATTCAACCCACTGACAGCATGTCAACCCCGGTATACCACATCGATCCAATTCACTCTATTCCTTGCCCTCCTTTCACCCTCCTGCATGTTCAGGCCCCGATCACACAAAATCTTTTTCACTCCATCTTTCCACCTCCAATTTGGTCTCCCACTTCTCCTCGTTCCCTCCACCTCCGACACATATATCCTCTTGGTAAATCTTTCCTCACTCATTCTCTCCATGTGCCCAAACCATTTCAAAACACCCTCTTCTGCTCTCTCAACCACGCTCTTTATATTTCCACACATCTCTCTTACCCTTACGTTACTTACTCGATCAAACCACCTCACACCACACATTGTCCTCAAACATCTCATTTCCAGCACACCCATATATATATATATATATATATATATATATATATATATATATATATATGAATCAAGGCATGTGAAGCGTCTGGGGTAAACCATGGAAAGCTGTGTAGGTATGTATATTTGCATGTGTGGACGTATGTATATACATGTGTATGGGGGTGGGTTGGGCCATTTCTTTCGTCTGTTTCCTTGCGCTACCTCGCAAATGCGGGAGACAGCGACAAAAAAAAAAAGAAAAAAAATATATATATATATATATATATATATATATATATATTATATATATATATATATTTTTTCTTTTCATACTATTCGGCATTTCCCGCGATAGCGAGGTAGTGTTAAGAGCAGAGGACTGGGCCTTTGAGGGAATATCCTCACCTGGCCCCCTTCTCTGTTTCTTCTTTTGGAAAATTATAAAAATAAAAAAAAAAAAACGAGAGGGGAGGATTTCCAGCCACCTGCTCCCTTCCCTTTTAGTCGCCTTGTACGACACACAGGGAATATGTGGGAAGTATTCTTTCTCCCCTATCCCCAGGGATAATATATATATATGTGTGTGTGTGTGTGTGTGTGTGCGGACGTGTACGTATATACATGTGTATGTGGGTGGGTTGGGCCATTCTTTCGTCTGTTTCCTTGCGCTACCTCGCTAACGCGGGAGACAGCGACAAAGCAAAATATATATATATATATATATATATATATATATATATATATATATATATATATATATATATATATATATATTATCCCTGGGATAGGGGATTAAGAATACTTCCCAGGTATTCCCTGCGTGTCATAGTAGAAGGCAACTAAAAGGGGAGGGAGCGGGGGGCTGGAAATCCTCCCCTCTCGTTTTTTTTTAATTTTCCAAAAGACGGAACAGAGGGGGGCCAGGTGAGGATATTCCAAAAAAGGCCCAGTCCTCTGTTCTTAACGCTACCTTGCTAACGCGGGAAATGGCGAATAGTTTAAAAGAAAGAAGAAAAGATATATATATATATATATATATATATATATATATATATATATATATATATATATATACATGTGTGTGTGTGTGTATGAGTGGATAGGTCATTCTTTGTCTGTTTCCTAGTGCTACCCCGCTGATGCCGGAACAGCGATTAAGTATAATAAAAGAATAGAACATTCATCGTACTTGATTGCCATTTCCCACTTCATGGCTTGCCTTCATTCATTCCTGGTGCCACCCTGCCCCACAGGAAACAGCATTGCCACACACTGCATCAGGGAGGTAGCGCCGTTAAAAGTGACAAAAAGGCCTCATTCGTTCACACTCAGTCTCTAGCTGTTATGTGTAATGCACCAAAATCACAACTCCCTATCCACATCCAGGCCCCACAGACCTTTCAATGGTTCCTCCCAGCCATTTCACATGCCCTAGTTCAGTCCATATATATGTCTGTGTGTGTAAGTATGTGTGCATGAGAGAAAATGTGCCTTTCTTTGTGTGTTTCTTTTTCCTGGCATTACCTCACTAACACAGGAAATGGCAATCAAGTATGAGAAAATATTCCATTAACTTGTCCATTATTGCTTCAGGACCCATCTATAAAAAATGGATCCTTGTAACCTCTTTTAAGGAGCTTTTGTAGCTCTAAGGGTGGGTGTGCTACTTCTAGTAGCTGGAAAATGTTGGATTCCTCTGGTGTACGAAGTTCTATGACAAGATTGTACCCCTAGTGATAAGGTATCACCAAAGATGATTTTTCACTCATGGTTTAGCTTTGTACAAGCAGAATGTGATTTACATACATACACACACACACACACATATATATATATATATGTGCATGTGTGTGCGTGTGTGTATGTAATGCACACAAACACACATATACATAAACACACACTGAGTTACAGACAGACAGACACACACACATAAATACTCTTACAATCAGTCACACACACACATACATACCTAAAGGAAGTAAATCTTGTTGAGACAAGCAATACAATTACTTTCTTAAAATCTTTAGAGCACCTCACACTCTGTAATAAAATATATTGAGTACCTCTGCTTCCATTTATGATTCTCAATGATGTAAGAAATCAAACCCATACATCCTTTAGCATAATAAGCAATTTTGTGACTAGCTATACTAATACTGTATAAGAATAAAATAGTAAAAGAAATGGGTCAAAACACTGTTTAAAAAGAAAGATTGTTGTACTTACAAAACCAGTCATACAATCTATAACTGTTGAGTTATAAAATAAAATTTTGATTAAGAGATTCTAAAACCAAGTTCTTTAAAAGTGGTGATTTTTATACCCTGAAAACAGCTTGCACTATCCTCTCAAGTAATTATAAAATTGGAAAGATTGACACTGAATGTCAGCTGTTCTCTCAATTTCCAGTAGGCCATCTCCACTTCTGTTAACTGCTAGCATAATCAAACTCATATCAGAGGTACTGTTATGAACTTGGGGATCTTTGTTCTTACCAGTGATGATTCCCAAACTAGAAGGATACCACTCTCTGTGATGCCGCAGAGATGGTGGTTGTCGTGGGTATAGTGAAGTCTGAAAAATTAAATGAAGAAACCTGAGTAATTTCACCAACAATTTTAAATAGTGTAAAGAATCTATACAATCAGTAAAGATATTATGAAGTGCACTGGAGCAACAGCAAAGGCAAAGTTGAAGTTCTGACTAGTCGGATGTGCCTAAAGTGAGGGAAATGATGACTGAAAATTACATGTATGTATAGAGAATGAAATAACAGAATATACTGTGGTTGAAAAATTGAAAAGGGCACTTTCTGACATTTTTGTAATGATTGCCTTCACAATCAAAGTGGAAAGGGCAAATACATTAAAATGAACATGGTAATGGCTATCATGTATAAAATACCTTCAACAAAAAGGTTTGGATAAAAGTACTAGATAATCTCAGATTCTTCTCTGACACAAAGTGTACTAATTTAGCAGGAAATATTTCTATTGGCATGTTTAAAATCTTCACTGCCTGCAAAGGACAGCTAATTTCTTAGTAAACACTTACCAAAATGTTTACAAGTTGACTTACCCAAATAACTTTGCCTCATTTCCTGGCACCATTGTAATTTGCTATTCATTCAAGTTGAAAAATTGATTAACTTTATTTATGAGAAAATAATTTGTAACTGAAGTGGCACATGGCTGCAGTCTCAAACTGTGAGAGGGAGCTCTCCCTCCCCATCACCAAGTAACCTGTAACATTCAGGTGTAAGACAGTGAGTGCTAATTACTTAGGGATGTTAAGAAGCAGCACTGAAGTTAAACAGTTATGGAGACTTTTGCCATGGCTACCCCTATGGAGCTCCCAAACAGAACAGGAATAAGAGATAAAAAAGATGAATAGGGAAGGAAGAATATCCTCCCACAGTTTAAAATTGTAGTTGTAATTTCACTATACCAGAGCAGGCTTAAAGAAAGCATGCTAAAGAGTCAAATCAATATGGAGTAACTAAACTTAGCTATCTACCTATCACTTTTCACTCAATTCCCATTTACATGGAACAGATCAAGCATCCAGTCTGTCAGTTACTCATGTATATAAGTGTGGCTTTTTCATCCTGCTGGCTTAAGTGATCTGTAGAGTTAAGCACTTCTTTCAGATCTCATATCTTCACATTTTACACATCTAAAATTATTCTTCTGACATCCTTATCAGAAATGACTCTAGCCCTGATGAATTCACTCAATGCATCTGTCCATCTCTAGTTCTCATTTTTGCACCTTCAATTATAGTGTCATTTACCTTTTTGACTAATCTATCATCTGCCATGCATTCTTCATCACCATTACATCTAAAAAAAGCTGTTGATCATGCACCTTAGAGATTTTCTTTACATTTTCTCATTTTCATGCTTTTACTTTAATCTCCTAATCTACATAAAAGATCCATCTCTATTGTTCTTATCTCAAGACCTTTTCTGATCAAGAAAACTATGGTTTTTATATCCATCATCTCAGCTGGGACAAGTGCTCCATCATGCATGCATCTACTGCACTGAACACTTATGCCTACTAATTCACCAGAGCTTTCACTGCACCCATAATCCTCACTAAAGATCATTCACAAAAACCTGAAAAGTAAGGCAGAGGAAGACAGAGGCTTATGAACAAATCATACAATCATTTGCTTATTCTTCTACTTAGTTTCACTAACATATTTTTACCTAGTTCAATGTTTTCTGCCTCAATAAAGCAGCAGTAGGAGATGACAACTACAGTGTTAAGGAAAAATCCTCTTTTACCTCCTTCCTCTATTCTGACTTTTGGGAAGTATAATACAGGTTGAGTATCCCTTATCCGAAATGCCTGGGACCAAAAGTGTTCCAGATTTTGGATTTTTTTCAGATTTTGGTATACTGCATATACATAAGGAGATATCTTGGGGATGGGACCCAAATCTAAACACAAAATCTATTCATGTTTCATATACACCTTATAAACACAGCCTGAAGATAATTCATACAATATTTTTAATAATTTTGCAAATGAAACAAAGTTTGTGTAACTCTGAACCATCAGAAAGCTAATGTGTCACAACCTCAGCCACCCAAGTGGACAATCTGTGGTTGTTTGGTATCACCATTCGTGAGACTCTGAATTCATATGCTACTGATAGGCAAACATTTTCATATACTTATTCACACATAAGTACTTAGACCATTAATACAATGGAAAAATACTGTATTTATAGAAACTAAGCAACACAGTAGCATCAACAGAATACCTGTATCAGGTATTAAATAATAACAAAAAAACTGCAGATTTTCAGCTTCCACTCACAATGTTGTGTTTTGATTAAAAGGTTACAGTGCATTGTATTTTACTTTTTAGGTTTCATTTGAGATATAAAAACAAATAAGCATTTATGATAATAACAGGTAGCTGTAAATTTAATGGAAACTGAAAAATTTCAACACAATACTGTTGCTGGTTATGTTAAGCTCAAACATGGCATTTTAGGTGCATATGAAATTCAGATTTCACATGAAAATAATGTTTTGCACTAACAAAAAAAAAATGATCTCCCCTGGTTCATGATCAGCGGATGCTTTATCACCAGAAATCTTTAAAAATTTAATGCTGTGTCTTTTCTTAAATTTCTGCATACAGCCTGCTGAAAATTCATAGTTCCCTTCAATTTTCAGTTCATCATGATATATCTTTGCTTGTTTCATGATCAGCATACCATTAAATGGAATGTTTCCACTGCAATAGTGAATGTCCACTCTTTCAATACACAACTGAAATCTTTATTATTAGCTTTATGAAGTTTTTCTATTTTTCATTAGCTTCTGTTCATCACTTTTGGCAGAGAACTTCAACAGTTTATCCTTCTATTTCTTCATGTTGTAGATGGTGGTCATTCCAACACCATACTATTCTGCAAGATGTTTCACACTTACACCTCTGTCCAGTTTTTCCAACAGCTTGACTTTTTGTGCTACAGATAAACATAAATGCTTCCTCTTTTTCTTATCACTGTTATCCATAGAAGTATCTGCAGGCCTATTTTGACATTTTCAACAATATCTTTGTACCATAGAGCAGAGAACAAGCAAAAAACACAGCGAGTAATTCACATAGGTCTCATGGTAATGATGGTTTGTAACAAACTGGCACCAACATAGCGTCAGAGCCCAGCATGACCAAGTGAGGTCAGGTGTGGAATTTTCCACTTGTAATGTCATGTCGCCACTCAAAAAGTTTCGGATCTGGGGGCATTTCGGATTTCAGTTATTCAGATTAGGGATGCTCAACCAGTGCTACATGTAGGGAAGGCTTTCCAGCAACCCACTCCCACCCCTCTCAGTCACCTAATATCGACATTTTTGTTAAACATTTTACAACATTCAGTCTTCTTGTTCATATAATTCATTCCTCTCCATAACATATCCTAACATGAAAACTACTATGTCTATCCCTATAGGTAAAACAATACACTAAACACAGTCTTACGAAGTTATAGGTTGTCTTGCTCGGTCAGTTCTCAGTTCACGTACTGGTCTTAGATCCCAAACACTCCACAATCTGGACAAAGAAAAAGTGGAACATGATTAATATCACTAACAACAGTGGTATCAACAAAGATAGTAAGATATACAGATCTCTCTTAATACAAGCTGAATATCATAAATCCATATTTCTAAAATGCTAAACTTCCAAAATGTGTATTTTAGCAAATTCTAGATTACTGCTAAATTGGAACACAAGTTTCCAAAACTGACAGGGTATTATATGATGTATACTTATACTCTATTTAGCACAAATGAAAATGAGTATTCTAAAGTGTTTATTTATTGCCTTCATAATTACAACACAACAGATTACTATGAAAGATTCCTCATGTTACCCAGGATCGCCTTCCACAGGCTCCTGCAGCCTAAGACTGTGTTACTTTCAGTAGCAGGGAAATGTGAAATCTTTTGAAATGAAAAGTTCTTTGACAAGACTGCACTCCTAATTATACAGCCTTGCCAAAAGTGACTTTTCATTTGCAGCATAATCTCAAGCAGGCACAGTTTGGTAACACCTTTTGAAGGAGTACAGAGAAAACATAAGAAGGAAAGATAACAAGAGACTTGATGGTTCATGATGAAGGTTAACAAGAATCATATCAATACAAATCACAAAAATAAAACATACCTAATAAGGCCATCAGCCAAACTTGTGGCAATAACATTGATAGCAGTACCCTCAGGAGCAGAAGAAAAAGTGATGGCTGTTACTGGTGCTGGAGTTACTGCTGAATCTACAAGTGCTCCATTGATGGTGTACAAGCGCAGCACTGACGCAGCAGATCCAAGAGGACTGACAGAAGCCCAGTCTCCTAACGTCTCACTCACAGCTAACAATGTGACTTCCACACCACTTGAGCCAATGCTCCTGATGTAAGACAACCTATAAAAACATAAAAAAGTCTGCGCATACAGTACTTCCTAAACTACAGTATTAAGTGCAATAATCAAGTTTAATATCATGCAAAAAAATTCATCATAAACAATAAATTACTTTTGCGGTGTGGAACAAATGAACCATACTACTGAAGGGTCCGCAAAAAACCTTGTCCATCTCCCCAAACACTCTCAAAGGTAATATCACACTCACATTTTTGTACTTTGTCATCTCTCCTTTGACCTTGATTACTGTCTACAGGTGCCTGCACATGGAAATGGCAAAATTCCTGATACAATCTAGATTCATGTTTTAGTTCCATAGGGTCTTGATCTCCTGAATGCGGCAAAGCACTTATGAAAAGCTGCATTAAACAGCCACCTGATTGTGCATTCTAATCACCCAATGTGTCTAGAAATCTCATGTGTACCCACATTTTCTTGCTTCCAGGCGAGAAATCAGACTTTCTCCTCTATAGAAAGGTAAGAGCCAACCATTCTATAGGACAGTTGACAGAAATATAATGCTCTGAAGCAAAATTTACAAAAATGAAGAGGCAGCCTGGAAGAGTAAAAAAAAGAACTCCTTCCCTCAAGATCACCTGGGATTGTTGGAGCTCACACCTTTAGAAACACTAGTTTCAGAGACCAGATGTAAGGTGATTTCACTCTGAGAGAATCATATGCTTCTGTGTACAATAAACCTTAGCCATGCACTATCTTTGAAAATATAATTGGGGTGGACAAGGCTTTTTGCAGACACTTCATTTGTTGCCTCATAATCTAGGAAAACCCAGCTAAACACCCCTATACAGATACAAAATGTTTAAGTATTTACATTGCATATCACAGCTAGGGAGTGAATGTGTGCAACAAAGACCAATGTTTATTTATTCTTGATACCATCACCCCTAGAGTTCATTAGTTATAGAGAGACTATTGCCATGGCCACCCCTTTGAGGCAGTTCCAGTTGGAACAGGCATCAGAGATATAAATATATAGCTATCTCTCTAATCTAACAATACTGATAAAAATCCACAGCCAACAGCATCTGATACATTTTTAACTGTTCTTGCAGACAGACCTGAATTGTAATATAACCTTAAACAAGGATGGTGAAGTTCCTCAGTTCAAATACTGTTAAACTGAAAAAACAAGTCTCTCCTTCATCTCAACACTCTACTGCTTTGGTTTACTAAGCTATAAAACTAACTGCCTGAAAAATAAGATATAAAAGCTTGTGTTTTAAGATGTGAAACCCAGTTATACTGCTGTAAGGAAAGTCTTTTTTTACCAAGTATATCATTAAAAAAAACATAATTACCAAGAACATCTGCCATGTTAACATTGCATAGTTTATATTATAAAAAAAGCAGAAGATAGATCATAATGAGTGCAGACGTGGCTGAATTTGCTTCATGGTACAGAAGAGCATGAAGAGCGATATGCTAATGATTTCTTGCAGTAACAGAAATGCATGGTTAACTTAGAAAATTTTCAATGACTAATCTCATGTAAATTATACACACAAAGAGAGAAATTCGAACACTAATTATACAAACCCTGCCTCTATTACAAGATGGAAGGCAAGGTGTAGTGTGTGTTTTCACCTCCCATTACAACCTGTGATCCTGATCATAGACCAGAGCATTATCTCAAGGTAGACACTGATACAATATAATGAGTTGAGGAGTATGTGTGAGAAGAGAGTTCGAAAGGAGAAATAAGTGTAGTGCTGTGGATAGTGTTTGGAAATAAGACCTTGTTAATCATCCTATTTTATGGTTTGGGATGATAAAATGGAAAAATCATAATGGGGAATTTCTTGCAAAACCTCTGTCCATTAATCATTCTGTAATAAATTTCACTCACTATCTCTTAACTAAAAAGACCAATGCGAGACAATAACAATGACCACACTCGCACATGATTAATTCATTGGGAAGAATTCAAAATCTTTTATTAAATTCAAATTTGACTGACTCAAGGTATAATCCCATGATTCAAATCAGTCTGGCTCACAATTTTAGGGGAAGTGAATAAAGAGATGACAGATGTCTGATAATGAACCATGGAATTACTTATGCCACCTAAGCTAAAAATTATAGACAATCCAGTAAATCTGACCTGTTGGTGTCCCATAGTACACACATCCCATCTTTGCCACCAGAAATGCAAACACTGAATGCCTCTGATACATGCATGTGTGTCACTGGAGCTGTGTGTGCCAAAAGGAAAGTTGGTGGCACTGAAGCTGTCAAATCATCACCAACATGACTTGGTGTCACTGAATACACCAGAATCTGACCTGATGCCAATCCAACCCACACTTGGCTGCTTCCACAACTACACCACATAACCTGTAAAAGGAAATAAAAACCTTATTTCTCTTTTTCACATGAGCTGCAGAAACACTCTACTATTCTCAGGTAAGTGGCCTGGCAGCTGGACAGCATTGCATGAAAGCCATAATGTGATAATAACCTCTTCACATGAAGAATGAATTAATGCAGTTCATATAAAAGATGTCTAAGACTGACCAATCAAGAAGAGAACTGTATCTATAACTAAGAGCTAAATTCTCTACCCTTCCTGGAGTTGTACCAACCCAAAGAATTTAGCAACACTGGTTTGCTCTTTAGATAAGTCCAGAGGGATACAACAGCCTCTATCTTAGAAGATTAACCATGAAGACAAATCTCTAATCCCTAAACATTTTTCACATATTTTTACATTTTTGATTGATTTTATTGGAAAGTTCTGTGGGGTCTGGATGTGGAAAGGGAGCTGTGGATTTGGTGCATTATATATGACAGCTAGAGACAGCGTGAACGAATGTGGCCTTAGTTTTCTTTTCCTAGCGCTACCTTGCGCACATGCGGGGGGGGGGTTGTTATTTCATGTGTGGCGGGGTGGCGACAGGAATGAATAAGGGCAGACAGTATGAATTATGTACATGTGTATATATGTATATGTCTGTGTGTGTATATATATGTATACATTGAGATGTATAGGTATGTATATGTGCGTGTGTGGACGTGAATGTATATACATGTGTATGTGGGTGGGTTGGGCCATTCTTTCGTCTGTTTCCTTGCACTATCTCGCTGACGCGGGAGACAGCGACAAAGTATAATAAATAAATAAAATAATTTAGTGATGAAGTTTTCATCATAAACCATATTATTTTATTCAGAAATGATACAATATCATTTTTCATCTACATTACCTGCAATCTTCGTATTGTTTAAAAAAATCATCTTGAAAATCACTGAACTAAACAGCTTTATTATCAAGTGTTACAGAAGGAGCTAAGTGAGGAAAGCTCATCCGCCTTGGAGGCTATCAGAAAAGAAGAAATTATGTGGTTGAAAAGAGGGTGATGAAACTAAGTGAGCCTGAAAAAAGAGGTTTGTGTGAAGAGATACTAGGAATGATTTAATGTTGAACAGGAAAAGGTGAGTAGGTATGAAACATGTCTAGAGCACCAGTGCTGACATGTGTGAGAGAAGTGTGTGACATGCAGAGGGTGGGAGAAGGGGACACAAGAAAGGGTAGCAAGAGGTTGGATGATATGACAAAGATGCTAGTGAAAAAGAAAAGAGGTGTATAAGCATTACTTAAGAGGGAATTTGTGTGAGTGATCAGTATCAGTAACCTGATTTCTCCATAATTCATTCTCAGTTTTATTGCCCATTCCTTTGTGCAAAGACTGTCACTGCCCTCTCCATCTTTTGGCACCCTCCTACTTTCCACAAACACATTTTGTACATCCAGTCTGCTACATCATTTCCACTCTTTACAATATCTGCTGTTATCCCATCCCCTCTGAGGGATTTTACCATTCTTAATCTGCTTATTGCTACATCTATATCATCCTTAGATAATGTTTCCTGTACTGAAATTTCCCCTTCCCCTCTCTCAATTTCCATGCAATATCACTGCCTTACTCCCTTTGACACTATCAGCTCTATATACTTATTTCAATAATACCTGATACATTCTAAGGTGTTATCTAAGATCATAGTTAAGTACAATTATTAAACATTTATGGCTTTAATAAGAAAGAAATAGTCTTACCTCATCATAATGGGGCAAAGATATGAGGGGATGAGCCAGAGTTTCCTTCAAGCGACGGCAACGAATGATACCATCATGATGGTGGGATGATAGTATGTATGCACCATTTATACCTTGAAAACAGATTAAGGAATTTCATCAATAAACTCACATAACAACATAGCTTAAAAACTGCAATGCCAAGCACTGAAATGAAATGAAATATTTCAATGTCAAAACCCCATATATCATACATAAATCTGTCTCCAAAATAGTTCTTCAGTCTATCATATACGATTATATATGATAGACAGGTGTGTAAGGAATAGAGTGAACTGGAACGATGTGGTATACCAGGGTCAAGGTGCTATCAATGGACTGAACCAGGGCATGTGAAATGTCTCGGGTAATACATGGAAAGGTCTGTGAGCCCTAGACATGGATAGGGAGCTGTGGTTTCGGTGCATTACATATGACAGCTAGAGACTGATTGTGGACGAATGTGGCCTTTTAGTCTGTTTCCTGGCACTACCTAGCTGAAGCAAGGGGTAACAATACTGTTTCCTGCGGGGCAGGGTCACACCAGGAATGGATGAAGGCATGCAAGTATGAATATGTACATGTATATATATGTATTTATCCCTGGGGATAGGGGAGCAAGAATACTTCCCACGTATTCCCTGCGTGTCGTAGAAGGCGACTAAAAGGGGAGGGAGCGGGGGGCTGGAAATCCTCCCCTCTCGTTTTTTTTTTTTAATTTTCCAAAAGAAGGAACAGAGAATTGGGCCAGGTGAGGGTAGTCCCTCAAAGGCTCAGTCCTCTGTTCTTAACGCTACCTCGCTAATGCGGGAAATGGCGAATAGTTTGAAAGAAAAGAAATATATATGTATATGCCTGTTTGTTTAGTATTCCTGCAATATTGTTGGAAGGGTATTGGCTGAGAGGGTGAAGGCATGTAAAGAGCATCAGACTGGGGAAGAGCAGCGTTGTTTCAGAAGCGGTAGAAGATGTGTGGATCAGGTGTTTGCTTTGAAGAATAAGCACGAGAAATACTTAGAAAAACAGATGGATTTGTTGTTGTTTGCTGATGATACAGCTCAAGTGGCCGTTTTGAGTAAGAAACTGCATGTTTTGCAGCATCCATTGCTGATGATTCAGCTCTAGTGGCTGATTTAAGAACCTGCATATTTTGCTGCATCCATCCCACATTCATCATATTTCATGGCAACTTTCTCCCATGACATGTTCCTTAAACTTTATTCACAATTTCTGTTATTGTAAGCAATATACAGAAAAACTGTTAGATCTGCTTTAATGTGAAAGTATAAAAAAAATATGTCACTGTAATTGTGATGATTTATGAGTGAAAACTTCAGTGGCATCTCTTAGAGATGTCTCTGAATCCCCAGAGTGCTATGGCATCCCAACTGGGAACCACTGAGTTACAGGGATACAAAAAGGCATAGGTACTTTGTAAACTAAGGAAGAGAATCATACTTCCCACCCAGTGGGCTTTGCAGCATGTAATAAAACCCCAAGACAAAAGGTTTCCAAGACTGATATTAAAACAGATGCATTTGAAAATCAGAAAAATTATACAAGGCAAAAACTAGCTTTAGTGACAAAATCAAGAAAGAGCATATAAGACACACTACAGTAGAAGCATTGAAGAGCTAAAGCATACCGCAAAAACAGATATGAAAAATACAAAAAATATCTATATTCATAACTTATTATTCTTGATCGCTGCTTCCCGTGTCAGTGAGGTGGCATCAGGAAACAGATGAAGAATGACCCATCCACTCATATATATATACATAAATGCCCATACACATACATATACATATCAACATAAACATACACAGACATATATATATATATATTCTTTCTTCTTTCTTTTAAACTATTCGCCATTTCCCGCATTAGCGAGGTAGCGTTAAGAACAGAGGACTGGGCCTCTTTTGGAATATCCTCACCTGGCCCCCTCTGTTCCTTCTTTTGGAAAATTAAAAAAAAAAACGAGAGGGGAGGATTTCCAGTCCCCCGCTCCCTCCCCTTTTAGTCGCCTTCTACGACACGCAGGGAATACATGGGAAGTATTCTTAATCCCCTATCCCCAGGGATAATATATATATATATATATATATATATATATATATATATATATATATATATATATATATATATATATATACACACACATGTACATACACATCCTTGCTTGCCTTCAATCCATTCCCGGGGCCATCCTACCCCACAAGCCCACAAGGGCAGAGCATTGCTGCCCCCTGCTTCAGCAAGGTAGCACCATGAGAAGAGACAAAAAAGGCCACATTCATTCAACTCAGTCACTAGCTGTCAAATATATGAATATATCTAATGGACCAGAGCTTTTTGATGTTTCAGCAAGGATATAAGTAAAACCAAGAATCCATGAAATCTTCAGAAAACTAAGAATGTCTATATTTATGTCTCACAATGGATATTACTAATTGAGCGTAGCATTAATCCCAGCCCCACGAAAAATTATATCATTCAAAAATCATTTACACTATTAATGGTTATTCATCACATAAGCATGAGCCTGGCCCTACTCTGTAATAACAAGCATGGCTGCATGTAACCTTGGCTACTATAGTCCAGATTATACAACTCAAGGAACCTCAAAAGCCAGTTAAGAATAAAGTAACAAAACTAATTGGAGCTGCTACCTTTATTCACTCCGGCTCTTAAAACATGTGTGTGGGGAGGCATCAGAAGCAGCTCAGATGAAGATATACTGGTAATGTGTGTGGCAGGACTTTTCAGAGTCTGCACCAAAGCTAAGATAGGGCGATCATCAGCTGGAGAGCCAGCATATGTGCCCCAGCGTAACCCTCGCACTTCGTGCAACACCTCAGGTGCCTGTTAAGTACAAAAATAAATTGTAGAAATATATCTTTATGTCATTAACATGAAAATATTCAAGGTGAAACAATAATAACCATTCATTATCTTCTCTATAAAGTATGCATTTTTTGTCAGAGATGCAGAGACCACATGAATCCTCCATCAACACGGTTACTGACTGTCTCCACATTTGTTGCATTTGGTTTACTGGTTCGAGGAAAAAACTTGCCGATATCATAAACTATGTGATAAAAATATTGTAGAAAAGAGGCCACCTTGGCAAGAATACCCGGGATAGACAGGTACAAGGGCAATGCTTTATATATGAAGGAGGTATGAACAGTCTGTTGTCATTTTATGACTCAATTTTGAGAAAAAAAGTTAAAGCACTTATATTTGGCTGGAAGTACTTATATCAAGCTAAACCATTGGATGTGGTTTAAATAATTTAACATATGAAATAATAGGATGAACACAACTAATCTACCCTACCCAATGTAATAATGGAGTTAACAATATGAAGATAAGTATTTAGTAACACAATTAACAATATGAAGATATATGTGGTTGGAAACAACTATTTTCATTTGAAAGTATTGAAACTACTCATGCAAGTAATATTAACCATACGACAAATATGCACATTTCCCATTTGCCTAGCTTATGTTCTTAACAAACTAAATGGGAAGATATTCAGGGAAGGAAATGGACAATAAACAGTCTATTTACAAGAGCTATCAAAAAATGACAGCATTTAGAAATGTTGGCCTTTACTGTACACCAATAGCTGCTTAATAGTACTGTAAATATAAAAGGCACTCACCTGAGGATTCTGAGCTGGTCCAATACTGCTCACACTTGGATGAGGGCTTGTGAATAATTGCTGTGGTGTCTGTCCATAGGTTTTGATCATCGCTTTTCGAGCTTCACGGCTAATCTCATCACCACCACTCTCAACATCATAGCCAAAATATGTCTAAGGGTGGAGAAAGAAAACAAAAGAAAATATCTTTCCTAAAAATTTTCAATGTACATGTGAAAGAGGGACACATCAAACATGTCTGAAGGATCAGGAAAACTAACAAACATATAATGCTTAATGTTCTGGGTTTTCTTTTTCACAAGATGAATTTAATCATTTGTCTCTTCAAGCTCCCTACTGAGTTTGCTAATTTCTAAGGAATAAATGATAACTGGTAATATGCAGAAAGGATAGAATTGCAATTAAACACTATAATATATGAACAAAAAGTTATTAGTACATCTAGCAACCTATTATATTTTCAGATGTTTTAAAATACAAGATTGTTAATGCCTTCTACTTTGAATTTTATATGTCTTTTCTTACAGTGTATAAAAGTAAAAAAGAAGGTTACTGCAGTGAGCAAATATCAAGAGTGTGTGCAAAGCAAATATAAGTGATAGGTTGCTGCATAGAGAACACCTACACTAAACTTCACCCACAGCACTGCCTGAACATCCTTAAGGCAATACAAAAATCTGTTCAAATCACTACTTTAATTTCCATGAAGAGAGGAAAGTAAGGCACAAATCAATTTTCCAGCAAGAAGAATGTGAATGGAGTATGAAAAAAGCTTTTCTATTCCACCTCTAACATAAGGATGTACAACCTAAGCTTTCAGTGACCTCATTGCAAAAGTATGAGCAGCTGATATGGGAAACCTATGTAAAGAGGGCAAACAAGTTATCAAACATTTGTACTGCATTGAGATCACTTACGGAGTTCCTAACTCAGTGTGAATCACAGTGAAATTAAATAAACTTGTTAGAAAGATGTACAGAAGTACATTAATGTATGAGTGGTGGATGAATGGAATATAACAATTGAGGGCATATTTAATGCAGACACCATACATAAATTTGAGAAGTACAATATTAAAGAATGTAAAAGAGAAGAGGCCCCATGAGTGTGCAACTCCCTCCCTATTCAGTACAAACAAGTAATTTTAGAAAAAAGAACAAGGCAGTCACAGCATGGGGAACGATGCTTGGGTGACATGGTTATATCTCTCACACATCACTGTATGCTTCTTCATGGCAACAGTCTGTGGGACCTGCCAAGCTTGACTAAAAGTAGCCCATGGCTGCTGTGATACTCACCCAGAGGGTGGAAAAAAAATACCAAAGATACTCAAAACAGTATGCCGTAGTTGATAAAATGGCATACATACCTTCAGTGTATATGTTCAAAAATGCTGTTGATAATAACATAGTCAGTAAGGGACTTCTTCTTAATACACAAAACCTACAGAAACCTTAACTCTGTCTGTTTCAACTAAACAGACAGGGAGTTTCAGGAACCTTACTACATTTCAGCTTTTGTCCTTGACTACAAAGTTTAATCATTTGCTTCTGAAGGCTAATTTCCACATCAGATGATTTTTTTTCATACATAATTAATCTATAATAATTTAAAATAGTAATAATCTTTAGTGACAGCTGGGTCAAGGAAGACCATTTGCTGCAGCCACCTCGTTCATGTTATACTATGCACTTTCTGTAGATCCAGGATTAAAGTGTTAGCAATCTGACCTCCTGATTGACTAGGAAACATGAAGTGGAAAAAGCTACTATCAAGCAAATGCTTTTATAAACATGAGACAATAATATAAATGTGCCAACAGACACCAAGAAGCTTAAAAAGATCTCAAAAGCATTTTCTAATCAGTAAGCCCTGAAGCAGGAAAAGCCAGTTTTGTGGTGCACTGAGGATGTTAACATGTTCAATCTTGTTCAGTGTAGTCAATAAATTAGGAAGTTTACAGAGTTAAATATTGTTCAAAATCTTATATTTCAATATCATATGCTACAGTAATTCTGGCTTCTTTTTTAACAAAAATGAATGAATATGATAAATAGCAAGAATGAGCTGAATATTACACAGAACATAGTAAGACTAAAGGTAGGGTGTAATGACTTTCTGAGGCAAAGGTGTCCTTATGATGTTCTCAGCTGCTTTGGGCCAATGATTCTACTGGGACCCCTTAGGTGTGAATTTAATGAACTATACGCAAATCAGACATTTCTCACTAGCCATATCTATGAAGCTGCAAAGTAAATATCTTAGTACAATATTCATAACAATACAATCAGTGTAATGACATTCTGAGACACAGGTGTTCCTATGGAGATTCTCAGCAGCTTGGGCCAATGATTCTACTGGGACCCCTTAGAGGTGTGAATTTAATGAACAATACGCAAACAGACACTTCTCACTTGCCATATCTATGAAGCTGCAAAGTAAATATCTTAGTACAATATTCGTAACAATATAATCAGTGAAATCAATTTCTATTTTAACTGGAGTAGAAGTACTAATATATCAATACTACACTTTAAACACAACTGTTAACAAACAAATCATATGAAAATGTCATTCAGAAGTTAAAATCCAAGACTAATTGAAGAAAATTACTGGGAGATACCATAAAAAGACAAGCAGACAGCCACTGCACTGATGAATTACTTATATATCGATTAAGTATCTTTTTGTACTTTGTTAGAAGTGGATGGTGTGAAAGCCTTAATCAGCTTACTATGATCTAAACCTCACCCACCTTCATGTTCACCTGAAATTAATGCTGATCAAAGAAGCTATTCTGTAACACAGGAGGGCCCTGAAAATATTCAGTAACTTTCAAATTTGAAAATGACCACTCCACACACAACTGTTACAGGTACGCTGGAAAAACGTGAAGAATTACACATAAATTTGGGTAAGTATGATGAGTGTTCAACAAATCAGTATTGTCAGGAAGCCATTTCTTGCTGTATTTCACCTATAAAAGGGCAAAAATTTATGATCCCCAGAAAAGTGGGCCCCTAAGCATTTACCCAATTTGTCCTCCCTTAAGAGTGCCTCTGACCGAAGGAAGAGACATGTACGGGTGAAGCAAATATGACCAGAAGTAGAATAATACGTATACAATAGAAAGCACATGCAGAACAGATTTTTAAATTCACTATCCTAAAAGTATATGTGTGCAATGCCATACTGGATAAAGATTAACAGATGGAGAAAAGAGGATGAAAGTGCCATTTACAATACATGGTTCTTGAGGAGGAAGTCCAATCCCTTACTGCTGGATGGAAAACATTGATGGCTTCTACAGCTGCTCGACCAGTTTGCTTGAAGCCAAACACAAGATCAATCCAATGGTGCAGATTCTGGGTCACTAGTGGTGATTCAAGAGCTGCTCGATGAATTAAAACAAACCTGTAAAAAGTACATCTAATGGGTGTATAATACCTTTCTACTAATCTATCAGTCTAACTTTCTTACCACATACATTGGTGAAACAAATTCACAAATTCTTATATGTTCAATCTATCTATCTATGGAATGAAGGAAAAGACTGAAGACATAATAAGTGAGGAGCAAGGGGTTTTTAGGAAAAGGAGGGGAAAAGAGGATCAGATTTTTGCAGTGAAAATTACTGTGAAAAAGTATTTAGCAAAAGGTAAGGTGGTGTATACAGCTTTTATGGATTTGGAGAAAGCATATGACGAAGTCAAGTGGAATGCTTTATGGGATGTTTTAAGAATCTATGGGGTATGGTTACAGTTGGACAGTGTGAAAGCCTTCAACAAAGGGGCAACTGAATATATAAAAGTGGCTGGAGAGTTGAGCAAAAGTTTCAGTAAACATGTAGGAGTGAGGGAGGGCTATGTGATATCATCATGGCTCTTTAACATATACATGGATGGAGAGAGAAGGGTGATGAAAGCAATTCCAGGAAAAAGAGATGCAGACATGGAGGGTGGCAGTCAGGTATGGTGGCTAGTGACATGCCTGCTTGCTGATGATACTGTGTTAATGGCTGAGAGAAGAGTTGTAGAAGGATGTGTGTTTTATGATGTGTGTAAACATGGCAATTGAAGGTAAATATGAGTAAAAGTAAAGTAATGGTGTTTGAAATGAGGAAGAGTGAAAGTACAGATTTTGCAAAGCCCCTATAGATTGAGACAAAGAAGTGTCTTAAACAGTCTTATAGATGTGTGGGCACAAAGACTGAAAGACATGACAGAGTTTAAGTATTTGGGAACCATTTTGGGTAAGTTTGGTTATATGGAAGGAGAGATAAGGGAGAGAGCAGTACAGGGTAGAAGAGTCATTAAGTCCCTTATCTAGCTATATTTCAAATGAGCATGTAGTATGACTATATGGAATGAAGAAAGAAATGAGGGAGTTTATGAGAGAGTTGGTATGGCAGGGAATGCAAAGGGAATGAATTCTGGAGTGGTAGAGTGGGTGAAATGTAATACTTTGAGGTAATTTGGGAATGTGGAAAGAATGCAAGATTGGGAGTTTACAAGCACAGTGTATTACAGAATAATTAAAGAGAGGAAGACCCTTATTTCATGGGGAGATGGAGTGGAAGAGTATTGGAGTGAAAGAAACAGTGGAAGAAAGCATGGAATGGTGTCCATGAGGGAAGCACGCAAGGACTGGGATAAGAGAAACCTTTTGCCATGCCCATCCCTTTTATGGGAGTTCCTAAAGGGAATGGGCATCAGAGACATACTCCAGAAAACAAATATCAAAAATAAACACACTAACCATATATGAAACTGTAATGCATGCTAAAGCCCTACATATTCTAAACTTCTGGGACGTGTAAACTAGGTGTTTGCTTTGAAAAATTTGTGGATGAAAAACTTGGAGAGAGTAAATCATATGTAGCACCTATGAATCTGAAGAAAGAGAATAATTGAGTTGAAAGAAAGGCCTTGTCAAAAGTACTACAAAAATATGAAGTACATGAAAAGTTATCAAAAGCAGTGAAAAATTTTATCTGGACATTAAGGCATGTACGCATATAGGATAGAAGGAGGGTAAGTGGTTCTTAAGGATGTGTTGCAGGAATTGTAAAGCAAAGGGTGGATTTAAGGGTAAGTGGTTCTCAAGGATGTGTGATGCTACCATGGTTATGGATAAGATGCTCAGGGAAGTGAATGCAAGAGTCATAATGCAAGTGGTAAATCTACAGCATGAGATACCTGGTGTGTGCAGATGAAACTGCTCTAGACACAGACTCCAGAGAGAAACTAAACATGCTGTGGCAGAGTTTGGAAGGAGAAAGTTGTGAGTAAATGTAACAAAAGTAAGGCAAAGAGTTGCAGCATGGAGATGAGCTGGGATGGTCTGCACATAAGTCTGACTGTGGAATACCTGAAGGAAATGGAGTTCTTTGGGCATCTACCAGGGAGTGGACATGGCAGTAGAAGGAACCATGGGAGATGAAGCAAGTCAAATGATAGAAGAGGGTTTTAAGGTCCTAGGAGCATTAATGAGTGAGTGGAGGAAGTAAGGACAATTTGTCTTGGGCATTGAATGAAAAAAAAGGAAACGAACAGTCATGCTGAAAATGAAATGCCTGATGACAATATGTGGTGTGAGGTGGGATGATCATGTAAAGAAAGAGAGAAAGTAATCAAAGTGATAGTATATACAATATGAATGACCTACCTTCGTGGGTCATCACAGCTCCAGGGAGGCAGTTGGACATGATGTACTCTTTCACCACTTTGCCGCACACCCATGTTAAAACCTGAAGGATGCAGTATTTTCACATCATGCATGTTTTCTGAATAGTTATTGCATATTTTGAATATTTCTCAACAAAGTTTGAAAATGGAAACAACTTTAAACCATATCTATATTCAGTATTCAATTTATGTTTTTTTTTTCATAAAACAGCAATATGACTTGTGCCAGATCTCTTACAATTTATGGTTTTTACACATCTAAATTTACCTCAGTAAAGTCATCCTTCCCTAACACATAAACCTTCAAATGATCATTTACTTTCAATTCTGGTATTCTGAATACACTCTTGCTCAATTCACTAAAATGCACTCTTTGCCATTCTCTCTATTCATACCCCTTATATACCAATCAGTTCCACCTTGGCATCATAGTTTTCACAGAAATGACTGCATACTATTTAAATCTTCATCTTCATTTCATTATCCTTATTCCACCTGGCCTACACACTCCAGGTCTGTACAAAAAAATGAGCTTGCACAATCTCATCAGTAGATTAAAAAAGATTTCTGAACACTATTTTCAATACAGCTCTGGCAATTTCACAGCCTTTCACAAACTGACATATCTGTAAAGCACTTAATTACCCTCTGAGTTGAGAAAAATCTCTGGAAGGAAGAAGAACTCAGGAATGAGCTCTTTGAAATCTGTTGTAGAATCACAGGAGGCCAGACGCCAAGTGGTTTGCACAGCATGGAAAGTCCGATCTGGGATATCGAAGTTACCATCTTAAAATAAATTAAAGAAATCCTTTAAATTCTAAACTCCCAAAGACAAAGGTATGCATGATGAAGAATACATAATGAGGTAGTTGTCATATATAATAATAATTACAACATAGCATGGTATGAAAATTCCTAATTGCAACTTTTACCTTTCCTTATTTATTCAGTTTTTTCAAATGATCAAAACACAAATGGTAACACAGAGTCTCTTGATATGAAAAAATCATGCTAGTAAAATCCTCACAGGAACATTAACATAACTGTGTTGTTTCTTAACAGGTGTAATGGCAATGTGGTAAAAGTACACAATACAATCCAAAGGTAGTAGTTGGTAGGCAGCCACTGACTCGGGAAGTATATTACCGGTATGACCTGCCTAAGTATTGGGAGGGCTAATGATGCTTGCTTAGTGAGCCAGCACTTCAGTGGTTGTCAAGTTGCACTCCTTTAACCCAGGTAACTGTCTTTTCTTTCTACCTCAACCACACATGGACTGCTGGTATTCTGTCCACAAACATAAAATCTCTCCTTGTCACAAATAACACATAGCAAAACACAACTCACACAGCTCATTCTTCACAACTATAGATTTCCTGTGGTGATTGCTTTGTACTAACTCTGCCTTTTGGCAAAAAGGTAAGAGCAATAGACTATAGTCCATCAAAATCACTAGGATAATGTCATAAAACCCCTAAATAATGATATATCATAGCTACCCACCAATAACAGCTACCAGTAGTTATCAATTTCAACATATGCTAGTACTAACTGCCACCAAAAGTATCCTAAGTCTGCTAACATGTATGGCCAGTCATCTTGAGTCTTTCCAGGCCAATTTGATTGTAAGGAAGCACTTGTTGAGGAGGGATTCAAAGATTTGGAAATGGTAAATGTCAAAGCAATGGGATGATAGTTAGAGGGGTCAGAATGGTCACCCTTTTTAAGGATGGGATGTATCAATATGCTTTTGAGCAGAGGGAAAAACTTTGGTTTTTAAACAGAAATGGGAGAGGTGCAAGTTCAGAGGCACTCTTAGTACATGGGGCTGGATGCCATCAGGACCATAAGTCATGCTTGTGTCCACAGAGAGAAGTGCTTTTTGAGCAGTCCCAACAGAGATTGCAGGGAGGGGCTAAAGATTAGTAGGAGAAACATCAGGGAGTGAAGGAATTTTAGTCCTAATTAAAGTTGGGGCTAGTTATATATATATATCAAATGTATCCTCTGCTCCTCTTTTTAGGGCTTAGGTATGTCAATCATAACTTAAACACACTTCCTGAACACAATGAAGGGTAAAGAATGCTATCAGTTTCATGACATGGTAAAATTGTTAATCAACAAATCAGCATCCTCTATTTAAGCATAGAAATTCTCTTGGGCAACAAAAGAACTGATTATGAAATGGGCTACCACATCACCCTATTCAATGAATAGCTAAAGATGCTAAGGGATAAAACAGTTTCCCTGGCTGAATGAAAGAAAATTTGAGCAGAACTTCAGTCTCACAATCAAGCACTGCTTTTTCGTGACACAAATGGTGTCTTAAGCCAATAGCACATGAATTTTCCTGTTACTAGATTAATGCAACAAAATTATCATGCATTCATCATTATGAAAAAATGACCTTGAATATGTACACAGAAGGTAATATGCATAATGCATATCTTCAAGATCACAATAACATCAAAAAAATATTCATTACACCTACTTCAACGATTGCATCAAGTAATGTTGTAAATCTGCACATATGCCATTTCTAATTCTAAAGGATATAGAAACATGACAGGATCTCTTATAAGTTTCACGACTCTGCAGTTCTGATCTGAGTAAAATCTTCATTAATTAATTACTTTTAACTGAAACACCATTATTACATATATATCAGGATTTCTCTGCTCTATCATTTCTTCAAAAAAGGACTTATGTTACTAATGCACCAGCAAGGGGCATTGTATAACAGATAAAGTACATGTTGAGGCTTCATTAACTTATTGAATAATTTTCCTTATACTAAATTGTTATTTGCTAATGACATGACAGTAGTGGCAGATTTGAGGGAGAATCTGCAGAAGATGGTCTCTTAGTTTGGGAGAACGAGTGAAAGGAGAATGTTGAGAGAAATCGTGAATACAGGCAAGGTTATTAAGTTTAACGTTACAAAGAAACAGATTGGTTGGGGAGTGAGTGTGAAGGGACAAAACTTAGAGGAAGTAAAGTGTTTTAGACACCTAGGAGTGGTCATGGTATCGAATGAAACAATGGGAGCTGAGGTGAGTTACAGTGTGCGAGTGCACTTGGTTATCTGCAGAAGAGGGAAAATCGCAGATAAAAGAAAAGTGCTGGGGACAGGACACCCTTGAGGTACACTGATGTTGATGGAAGAAGTGAAAAGGCTGATCCATCAACAATCATGGAATTCGATCAGTCGGAGAGGAAGCTAGAAATGAGGGAACAAAAAAAGTGAAGGAGGGATATGAGGAAACACAGTGGAGAGAAACCAACAGAAAGAAGCTTAGAGGTAAGACCCCGAAGCTATACCCTGTCAAAAGCTTTGGATATGTCAAGGGCAACTACACAGGACTTCCCAAAATTTTTCAGGGATGATGACCAGTCAGTGAGACAGGAAAGAGCATCACCAGCGGATCTTGCCTTACAGAAGCTATACTGGTGATCAGGGAGAAGACTGTGAGATTCACATTGTCTATGGATATGGGAGGTGAGGAGGGATTCAGACTTTGGAAATGAGATATAAAAAGCAGCAGGATGTCTAAGGATATGGGAGGTGAGGAGGGATTCAGACTTTGGAAATGACAGATATCAAAGCAACAGGGCGACAGTTAGAGGGGTCAGAACGGTCACCCTTTTTATGGACTGAGAGTACCAACGCATGCTTTCAAGAAAGTAAAGTTCTGGTTTTTAAAAAACATAACAGATGAGCAAGCATAGGGGCAAGTTCAGAGGCACACTCTTTCAGTACATGGGGATGGATGCCAAAAGGACCATAAGCCTTGCTTGTGTACAGAGAAAGAAGCGTTTTTTTGGAGAGTCCACAAAGAGATTACAAGGGGGGCATAAGATTAGTAACAGAACCATCAGGCAGTAAAGGAATGTTAGAGTCATCCAAGGTGGAGTTAAAGAAGAAACAGGAACCAAAGAGAGTTGTTATATCTATGGCAGAGACAGCTATAATACCATCAGAACAAACAGTAAAGGAAAGGTAGAGTGACAAAAGATATTAAAAATAGCCTTAGCTAAAGATCAGAAAGACTTATCAGTGGATGAAGAGGAAAGGTTACTGTACTTCACTGGACTAAAGGAATCCTCTGCCTCATGAATAACATACCTGCAATGATTATGTGAGGTAGCATATGCTGAATGGGAGCCAGATGAAGAGAGTTTTCCAAGCCCAATATGCCTGATCCCTTGCCTGAATAACCTCAGAACAGGAATGGCTGAGCCGTGGATTGGAAGAAGAGGTTGTCTTAGAGGAAAAAAAGCATAAATGCCCCCATTTTTGCAAGAATAACCCTTGCTATATCTTTGGTGGAGAAAGAGGCATCCCCATATAAGAGACAGTAATTTACCCAAGGAAAGTCAGAAAAGAATTTTCACAAAGTTATTCCAGTCAACTTTGTTGAGATGCCAAAATTTATACTTAGCAGGGATGCTGCTGCTGCTGGAGGGGGAGGTGCCACTAAAATAGATACCTTTATGAGACTGTGATCAGATGAACCAATTGAAGGCGAGATAGTAATGATACTGTGGGATCCAGAATAATAGGAGAGTAGGGTGGAAGATAATTTGCTTTAGATCACTGAGAATGGAGAACATGTGGGCTTCAATACTGCCAATACTGTAAGGGACAAATTCAACTATTCCCTATGGTGAGTGCTGAAATCCCTAAATAGAAGATCTCAGCTTACAGGTCAGAGGATACCACAGTCTCATGGCAGGAGTTTAAATTGTTGAAGGGGAATATAAAATTCCAGAATTTGAGGAACGATGGGTAAAGCAGAGGAAAAGTGTAGTGGATGGGAGACAGACCTTGAGCCTATGACATCAAAGTTTGGGGACTCAAAGTACAAAAGACATGCAACAGGTATGTTGATGTTAGAATAGAAAAAAAAAAAAAAAACTGGAATCATGAGTAGAGATTAAGTTGGGTATGAAAAGGGGCAAGTGAGAACATCATCAGACAACTGGATCTCAAGGAGAAGTAAGAAATTAAGAGAGGTACTAGACAGATGGTGTTCAATAGAAGGGAGGTTACTAGAGAGACCATGAATGTTGGTAAAGAGAAAAATAGAAAGGTGTATCAGAAAAGGAAAGGTCATGGAAGGGGCCAGTACTACTACAGTCTGAGATTCTTAGCACCCCATGATGCCTGGGAATAGGGGCCACAGGTCTATGATTATATTCTACAATGAATGATCAGACAGGATGTGGCAAAAGTACTTATGTGAAGTAAAGTATGTGAGGTTTGAGCAGGTGTATGGTGCTTGTAAGAAGATGGCAGGACTAGCCTGGTTGTCCCATATTAATCAGACAATGTTTAGGAGTCCCATCAGTGTATGGATGTATGGCATGGGCTATTCACAAGAATGTACAGAACGGAGAATGTCGGGTACTAAATGTGTGAGAAAAACATGTGGTTCGGAAGAGTTGATCGAGTACATAATGGCATGATAAGAACAAATTCAACTCCTGCAACCACTAAGTAAAATGACCATATGGTTGATGTACTGTAAATGTGCCAGTTGAAGGATACCTGCTTGTCTGATACATGACACTTGACTTTTGAGCTCTCAACTGTTTGGGGTGGTTTGGTGGTCAATTTGATTTAGAAGTTTTGCTCCTCTTTATTGACTATCCAAGCTATTTTAACTTGACATGTCTAAGAAATATTTCATTATCATATTATTTTGCTTTGTCGCTGTCTCCCGCGTTTGCGAGGTAGCACAAGGAAACAGACGAAAGAAATGGCCCAATCCACCCCCATACAAATGTATATGCATACACGTCCACACTGGCAAATATACACACCTATACATCTCAATGCACACATATATATACACACACAGACATACATATACACATGCACATAATTCACACTGTCTGCCTTTATTTATTCCCATCGCCACCTCGCCACACATGGAATAACATCCCCCTCCCCCTCATGTGTGCGAGGTAGCGCTAGGAAAAGACAACAAAGGCCCCATTCGTTCACACTCAGTCTCTACCTGTCATGTAATAATGCCCGAAACCACAGCTCCCTTTCCACATCCAGGCCCCACACAACTTTCCATGGTTTACCCCAGACGCTTCACATGCCCTGATTCAATCCATTGACAGCACGTCGACCCTGGTATACCACATCGCACCAATTCACTCTATTTCTTGCCTGCCTTTCACCCTCCTGCATGTTCAGGCCACGATCACTCAAAATCTTTTTCACTCCATCTTTCCACCTCCAATTTGGTCTCCCACTTCTCCTCGTTCCCTCCACCTCCGATACATATATCCTCTTGGTCAATCTTTCCTCACTCATTCTCTCCATGTGCCCAAACCATTTCAAAACACCCTCTTCTGCTCTCTCAACCATGCTCTTTTTATTTCCACACATCTCTCTTACCCTTACATTACTTACTCGATCAAACCACCTCACACCACATATTGTCCTCAAACATCTCATTTCCAGCACATCCACCCTCCTGCCCACAACTCTATCCATAGCCCACGCCTCGCAACCATACAACATTGTTGGAACCACTATTCCTTCAAACATACCCATTTTCGCTTTCCGAGATAATGTTCTCGACTTCCAAACATTCTTCAAGGCTCCCAGGATTTTCGCCCCCTCCCCCACTCTATGATTCACTTCCGCTTCCATGGTTCCATCCGCTGCCAGATCCACTCCCAGATATCTAAAACACTTTACTTCCTCCAGTTTTTCTCCATTCAAACTTACCTCCCAATTGACTTGACCCTCAACCCTACTGTACCTAATAACCTTGCTCTTATTCACATTTACTCTTAACTTTCCTCTTTCACACACTTTACCAAACTCAGTCACCAGCTTCTGCAGTTTCTCACATGAATCAGCCACAAGCGCTGTATCATCAGCGAACAACAACTGACTCACTTCCCAAGCTCTCTCATCCATAACAGACTGCATACTTGCCCCTCTTTCTAAAACTTTTGCATTCACCTCTCTAACAACCCCATCCATAAAAAAATTAAACAACCATGGAGACATCACACACCCCTACCGCAAACCTACATTCACTGAGAACCAATCACTTTCCTCTCTTCCTACACGTACACATGCCTTACATCCTCGATAAAAACTTTTCACTGCTTCTAACAACTTGCCTCCCACACCATATATTCTTAGTACCTTCCACAGAGCATCTCTATCAACTCTATCATATGCCTTCTCCAGATCCATGAATGCTACATACAAATCCATTTGTTAATGAAATTCACTTTTCAAGAACAGATAATGCTGATAAAGACATAATAGAAAAGGCTCAAGAGTAGATTCTTACATACTTCCACTGTAAAAAATACCTAAATCCACACTTACCTTGATATCGAAGAAACAGTTGTGTGAATGGAGGAAGTCGCACCAGGAAGTGTAAAACAATACCAGAGTTGCTATAGTGGGAACCATAGTGGTATGGTCCATCACCTGCATCTTGACTAATCTGTGCAGTTATCTGGCAACATGGAGATATTATAACTTCTTTCATTCAAATAAAAATTAAGTTTTTTGTATAATATGTTGGTAATTGTCTTATTTGTAAGTGATTTTGTAAGTATGTGATTTTGAGTATTTCACCAGCCATTATTATAAAAAATTCAATAAACACTGTTCTTGAGAGTATGTCATGTATTCAAATAAAAAGCCATCTATATCTAACATCAGTCTGAATGTTCTACCTGTAATAAATATCTTGCAGTTCATCAGTACTTATAATAAATTCAGTAATCATATACAGGCAGACAAACCCAAATCCGGCATGGTTGGGAACTCAGCCAGACATCAGAATTTTGTGGCTCATTTGTCATTCCCCAGTGCAGAGATAATACAGTAAAAATGAATACAGGTAAGGAAAAATGCCTTTAAATTGTTACAAGTTACCAATAACATTGCATCTGATGGAATCTCTGGGACAGAGGTTGATAAAATCAATTCCTGTAGAAGTTGAAGGTGTACGCTCCAGAGGATTTTCACAATGTTCAGCAACTTTTCTGAATATGTCCAGCAGTTTCACTTGTTTTTGGTGTTCATGCTTTCTTTTTGAAAGACTTCTTTAATCTTAATTACATTTATAATGTATACTTCACTTTTGCTCTAGACCTCTTGCCATTTCCTGTCTTGTCAAACTATCATTTTCATTATCATTCACATACGTTTTTCTTGGTCTGGAGTAAGCACCATTTACTAATTCACTCTCAGTTAGTTGATTCACTACAGGAACATAATTGTCTATATCAAAACATTCTTCAACATCCTTGTCATTCAACTCTTAAATGTCTCACTAAGTTTTCCTTTCCAACCTTCAAGATTCATGTTTTTTCAAGCTGTTCAAAAACCCAACAATTTCAAAGATGTTCATAACAATGCAATAAATACCTTAATAGGTATGTTACTTTCGCTCTAATAATATGTACAAGTTTTGTAGATGTTTTAACACACTGCACTAAAAAATATGGGAGTAAGGCCCGAGTGAAATGAGTTGCAAATGAAATGTTTTATTGTTAATTCTACCAACACAGAAACCTTGATAACTAATTATCATAATGTTTTGTCACATATAACAGTATCTTTTGTTATAATCAGTGTGATTCATTGAGAATTTTTTCATAACTGCAAAACTATAAAAGTTTGTGAAATTACCAGCCATATCAGCCAGATGCAACGTAGTCATGATCAACTTATCGCTGATATAACTCCCCACACTTTTGCTATTAGACCTCCAACCTCATCTTGGTCAATTTTAAGGGCCTAAAGGGTCAGTTTCCATAAAATTACTCTACACGATCAACAGACTAATCATCATCATCGGATAATTCAGGATCATATCCTGCCTGGTCCTATATATGCAGGTAAGGCCCACTCAATTTCTCTCCTAGAAAATGTTCTCTCATTGGCATGGCTGGAGCATGACTGATTGTTGGAAGAAATTAGCATGCACCACCACCTCAGTCACCACCCACACTTGGCACACAGCCTTGAAATTGAGGTACAACACTTCATGCATTATCATCCATCTGGATACACCAAGGGGGTTAAAACCCTTGCTTGATTACATGACAAAATTCTGGCGTTCAGCCACAAATCCAGCACAAACTAATATTTATGTACAACATGAAATGCAAGGATGTCAGGTTCTGCTTCAGGTAGTATGTAGTTGGTAGGAAGCCAACGACCAGGGAGGTATATTACCAGTACTACCTGTCTGGGTATCAGGAGGGTTAGTGATGGCTGTGTAGTAATCCAGCACTGCAGCGATTGTCAAGTTGCACTCTTCCGACTGAGGTAGCAGTCTTTTCTTTCTGCCTCACCCACACATGGACTACTGGCATTCTGTCCAGAAACATACATCTCTCCTTGTCATACCTAACACCTGACAACACTTAACTCACACAGCTCATTCTTTGTAACTCAAGATTTTCTTGTGGTGATTGCTATGTGCCAACCCTGCCTTTTGGCAAAAAACATTAAGAGCAACAGATAGAAGAAGTAGGCAGGAACATTTAGGCAGGAGCTTTAGGCAGAAGCAGTAGGTAGAAATAGTTGGTAAGTGGACTGGGTGGGAGTGTTAGGCAGCAGTCAGTAGGAACATGAGGTAGGAGACTCTACAAACACTGTGCTAGACTTGCCCTCTAACAGTTGCCCATTAAGGGTGAGGCACTGAAGGATAAGAAGCAGCACTGGAGTTCACTAGCTATGGAAACTTTATTGTTATGGCCACACCCTTGAGGGAGTTCCAGAAGAGAACAGGTATCACAGATATAAATGGATAGATAGATAGCTTTATCCTCTAGAAAAATGTGGATGGCTACAAGTTATGCCATGAGTTTACCAATATTCCCTTAGGTACTAGCTGCATACCAAACAGCACTCTTGTTGCATGCTTTTAGCATTTTCCACAAAAACTCGTCCTTATATCAGCACTTAAAAGCACAAAGAATTCCTTGGCCTATGAGCTGTACATAAGAGAGGTGTAATAAGGGGAAATTTAAACACCATAAACATTGTCTTTTACAAAAAAAAAAAAAAAAAATACAAGGAGTGCAAGGATGCTGTTGAACTCTAGGAAAGTCTTATAATTTTCAAGAGGACCAACTTACTGACAATGCACTCTGGCCTGAGGCACAAAATGATTTTCAGACCAATTCAAGCATAGTAAAGTTGCAATCTATGCATGTTTACTGGCTTTCTAAATCACTGAAATAACCATAACCCCACTGAAAGCCCAGTAACTAATAATTTTAACATATTTGTCTCAGAAGCATAAGCACACCCAAGAACTGTATGACTTTCCTATGAATCCTTATACCTGTTTGGAATGTTTCATCAGTGATAACATACATCTTTCTAGGTTTACATTCCCAAAATAATCATATTTGGCTGGCACTGCATACATACTCAGGCCATAAATCTTCATCATAAACCATCTTAGGGAATACTTCCAAATATGATTCAGTAGCTTCACTTTCACCTGAGGCTTTTTCTCCACATAATTTAATAATCATGTGTCAGATATTTGTGTCAGAGGTGGAGGGAATGAGGAGAAGTGGGAGACCAAATTGAAGGTGGACGGATGAGGTGAAAAAGATTTTGAGCGATCGGGGCTTGAACATGCTGGAGGGTGAAAGGCATGCAAGGAATAGAGCGAATTGGAATGATGTGGTTTACCGGGGTCGGAGTGCTGTCAATGGATTGAACCAAGGCATGTGAAGCGTCTGGAGTAAACCATGGAAAGTTTTGTGGGGCCTGGATATGGAAAGGGAGCTGTGGTTTCGGTGCATTATGCATGACAGCTAGAGACTGAGTGTGAATGAATGTGGCCTTTGTTGTCTTTTCCTAGCGCTACCTTGCATGCGTACGGGGGTAGGGGCTTGCCATTTCATGTGTGGTGGGGTGGTGATGGGAATGGATAAAGGCAGCAAGTATGAATTATGTACATGTGTATATATGTATATGTCTGTGTATGTATAGGTAGGTATATGTGCGTATGTGGATGTGTATGTATATACGTGTATGTGAGTGGGTTGGGCCATTGTTTCGTCTGTTTCCTTGCACTACCTCGCTAAAGCGGGAGACAGCGACAAAGTATCATAAAATAAGGAAAAATAATTCAATAATGTCAAGGCATTTTTTAAATTCAGTAAATCAGCATGAGTAGGTGTATTGGCTTGTTAGACCTAATCCCTCATAAAAACCTAGACTTGGGCCAAAATTACATCACAAATCAAAGGAACTTTTTCGCTCCTTATGAACAACACTTTGTCTGATGAGCACTCTTATGTTCATGCATTATTTTCTATTTGTCCATGAACTTTGGGATATCACTATTGGCACAAAATTTCAAAACCTAAACATTCTATCAAAGCTAATGACCTCATACTTACCAAACAACATTTTCAATAACTCTCACTTCTGTGATATGTTGAGTACTTCCACATTCCTTGCATACTCGCAAAAACTTGCTCCCTCTTGGCACTTCCAACAGTCACATGACCATTTCCTCGCCTTTTAGATATTTTCTAAACAGGGGTGAAAATCCAAACAAACACTAAAATAGGGCAAAAAAAAAAAGGCTAGCTAGAAGTGATAACAAATAGACTTACAACACTAAGTAAAAAAAAAAAAAAGGATTGACAATTACTTATGTAAGAGACAAGCCTAAATCAAAATTTAATACTCTACTTGAAAATCATCCATTTCATATGCCTGTTTAAGGGGCTAATTAAGTTTTCAGTAATTTCAAGTCAAACAGCCAGAAGCAATCTGGCTATATGAATTTACTCTAACCCAATCAAGCCGCCATCAAAACAGCCAGTTTTCAGAACATTCCAGTGTTTGGATTGCCAAATTTGGGGGTCATCTATCAGTACTTTTGCTAGAAGTATAGATTCTTGTACTGAAATAAGTTTTGAACCTATAATAGAGACATGAATGATGGCAAGAATGATATAAAAAAGTATACAATTACAATACAGTATAGAGCAATATAAACATCAACAGATCAGAAGGTCCTTTCAAAGGCATAATGAAAATCCTAAAAACTATCATAAAATGAAACCAAAACATTTATAAAAGGCCCATTTTGCATGACAATCTCAAAAATGTAACCATCTACATGAAATGATTTACACCTTATCCTGCTGTGAGAAGGTGGGATACTGTAAAATCTTGCCTGACCATCTCCATATTTTCAAGTGTTGAAGACTCAACAACAGCAAAGCTTGACACATCTGCAGAAAACTTCTGCAGGTTGGATTAGCATTCACGCTGATGCAGGCATTAGCTTGCACTGTGATTTATGAGCTGATTTTGTTCTGTACAAAATCAATACAAATAAAGAAATTTATATCAGAAATCTAGTTGAGAAAACTTCAAGTAAGCAGTAATGGAATACCCCAATAAAACCTGCCCTACCAAAAGCTGATTCACTTCAGATCTCTCAGTTTTTTTGTAATTCTATACTGTATCGAAAAACTACAAATTCATATGATTTTGTAACATCCATCATTTCTGTTTATGCTTACTCGCAGCAATCTGAGCCAATCTGATGAGCATTGCTGAGACTCCCCCAGCATGACTACCATCCACCACCAACTCACCTACATCTGCTGTTACCACTCAAGATGAGTACAGCTTATCATCTCACAATGGTGCCAACAACACTAAATAATACTGCAGTGTATCATGTGTACATGCCCTGGATTATTCTTTAATCAATAGTTTGTACAGTAAAAGCCAAACTAATCCATCATATATCACTCACAGGCAAGAAATAATACTGTCAAAAATATATCTCCATATCATAAATGTCATAGCGACTCACTGAAAGTTGATTAATTTGAAGCTCTTTCTCTAGGAATGCATTATGATTGCAACAGGGTACCCTGTATCTAACAATGTATGTAAAACTAAATTCTTCCAAAATAATTAATATGAAATATGCAAGACAAACGTAAAACTTATTTATTTTACCTGAATGGAGATGTCATTTGTATTTCATTCATGTAATGAAGACTGACAAAATCAAAGAACTTTTTACTGTATTTTCACTAATATCTACAGAAGAAAAAATTCTTGTCATATACATCAGTCAATAAGATTTGGATTAAATGTATGCTCCTAAATCATCCTAAGTTTCAAAATAACTACTGCTAAAATAAAGAAGCTATAATTCTTTAAACATAGTAAATTTCACTAATCATAGCTTCTTATCCACCATCAATCAGAGCAAGCATGACTACCCACAGCCTGTTGGGGCTATCTGTCCAATCAAAATGTTACCCTTGAAAGTAAGGGAAACTGGCTACCTTCTAATATGCTATCCAAACCTTACCCCAACCATCAAACAAGTGTGTCTGCTACAACATCCACCCCCCTTTTTTTTTTTTTTTTCCAAATCTTCCCTTACAGACAACTATACTGTCCTCTGCTACCTCCAGTTTGAGAAAATAGCCTTTGGCTCTGCCCTCCTTGAAGGCCTAAGGTTGAAGAACACCTAAAGTAGAAGAACTCATGAGAATATCAGGCAGACCACTTACTGGCTACTGATCTGAAATGAAGTAAGAGCCAACAGTGTGTGCTGGTTATCCATTCTAACAAAACTTGAGTAGCCTTAAGCAAAAGGACTTCATCTCTCCAGTTACACACAACTACTGCTGGCAAACAAATGCACCATACTTGGTGTTCGGTGAAATTCTACTCCAAAATAATAATCAGTAAAAAGAATCATTAGTTACAAAATAACTGACATTCAGGTTGGGAAAATAAGAAATAATAACATGTTCTCAGCACAAATGCATCCAGTAAGACAGGCCTTCATGTGCCCCATCATTGCATGAAAATGCCCTCTCCCTAAAGTCATGAAGAAAATGGTCCAAACTAAAATGTAGTACTTTTCAAAATTAATTTGTAACATTGCTACTGGGTCTTTCGTAATAAGATACAAAGAAGTATGTGGTGATCAAAGTATCTACAAAGACTGTAGATGACTCACACTTCTTTGAATCTGGTAAACTATTTTCAAAATGCAATGATAAATAACTAACATTTTCATTATTATTGCTGAATACATTTGATTCTAAAGAAAATCAGTAATGAGAAGTTAAAAAATAATTCTAGCATATTATCTATCCAAGCTATTTCATTAACTTACTTCAAAATTGTTAATGTAATGCTGCTCCTTGTGTGACTGTTGAACGGCAATTGGTTTCCTGAGATTTCTGCAGTAAATCAAAATCAATTAATAAAGGAAACACCTGTACGTCTCCATCTTGTTTTCTATTATCTGGAAATAGTTTAAAATGATGTTACAATAATTTATCCTGAGGCAGGTAGCTCCATGCTATCCCTAAGAGCTTACCAGACTAATCATGGGAAAGCACAGCTGATGGTCACCTAAATAAGAACAAAAACTGACCCCAAGTTAAAAACAAGTAGTAGCTTTAAAAGCTGTGCCTTAACACTAATCAATTTAATCAATTAAGCCTTAGACAAATGCAGTAAGAGGACTCTTTTAGTAGCACAGTGTAACTAGAAATGGTGTTAAATGTGGATTTTACAATGTGTAATTAAATATTCTTCTAAAAGGAGAATGGTAGAAGCTAAAAGATTAGATAATGAGAGTACTATAACTAAGGGGAAAGTTTTTGGTATATCAACAAACATAATCAAGTACTAACATAAGAAAGAGATCAAACATTCATGGAAGCAAAGTAAAGGCAGTTAAACATGGTTTCTAATTTCCATCCTCTCTTACTTTACACATCTCCCATCTCTTTCTCTCACTCCATCCCCTCCTTAGTATTCATAATGGTCTATAGTTGCGAATAGTATGAAAGAAAAAAGAAAAAAGAAATATATATATATATATATATATATATATATATATATATATATTACAGAGGTATAAGTTTGTTGAGTATTCCTGGTAAATTATATGGGAGGGTATTGATTGAGAGGGTGAAGGCATGTACAGAGCATCAGATTGGGGAAGAGCAGTGTGGTTTCAGAAGTGGTAGAGGATGTGTGGATCAGGTGTTTGCTTTGAAGAATGTATGTGAGAAATACTTAGAAAAGCAAATGGATTTGTATGTAGCATTTATGGATCTGGAGAAGGCATATGATAGAGTTGATAGAGATGCTCTGTGGAAGGTATTAAGAATATATGGTGTGGGAGGCAAGTTGTTAGAAGCAGTGAAAAGTTTTTATCGAGGATGTAAGGCATGTGTACGTGTAGGAAGAGAGGAAAGTGATTGGTTCTCAGTGAATGTAGGTTTGCGGCAGGGGTGTGTGATGTCTCCATGGTTGTTTAATTTGTTTATGGATGGGGTTGTTAGGGAGGTAAATGCAAGAGTCTTGGAAAGAGGGGCAAGTATGAAGTCTGTTGGGGATGAGAGAGCTTGGGAAGTGAGTCAGTTGTTGTTCGCTGATGATACAGCGCTGGTGGCGGATTCATGTGAGAAACTGCAGAAGCTGGTGACGGAGTTTGGTAAAGTGTGTGGAAGAAGAAAGTTAAGAGTAAATGTGAATAAGAGCAAGGTTATTAGGTACAGTAGGGTTGAGGGTCAAGTCAATTGGGAGGTGAGTTTGAATGGTGAAAAACTGGAGGAAGTGAAGTGTTTTAGATATCTGGGAGTGGATCTGTCAGCGGATGGAACCATGGAAGCGGAAGTGGATCATAGGGTGGAGGAGGGGGCGAAAATTTTGGGAGCCTTGAAAAATGTGTGGAAGTCGAGAACATTATCCCGGAAAGCAAAAATGGGTATGTTTGAAGGAATAGTAGTTCCAACAATGTTGTATGGTTGCGAGGCGTGGGCTATGGATAGAGTTGTGCGCAGGAGGATGGATGTGCTGGAAATGAGATGTTTGAGGACAATGTGTGGTGTGAGGTGGTTTGATCGAGTAAGTAACGTAAGGGTAAGAGAGATGTGTGGAAATAAAAAGAGCGTGGTTGAGAGAGCAGAAGAGGGTGTTTTAAAATGGTTTGGGCACATGGAGAGAATGAGTGAGGAAAGATTGACCAAGAGGATATATGTGTCGGAGGTGGAGGGAACGAGGAGAAGAGGGAGACCAAATTGGAGGTGGAAAGATGGAGTGAAAAAGATTTTGTGTGATCGGGGCCTGAACATGCAGGAGGGTGAAAGGAGGGCAAGGAATAGAGTGAATTGGAGCGATGTGGTATACAGGGGTTGACGTGCTGTCAGTGGATTGAATCAAGGCATGTGAAGCGTCCGGGGTAAACCATGGAAAGCTGTGTAGGTATGTATATTTGTGTGTGTGGACGTGTGTATGTACATGTGTATGGGGGGGGTTGGGCCATTTCTTTCGTCTGTTTCCTTGCGCTACCTCGCAAACGCGGGAGACAGCGACAAAGTATAAAAAAAAAAAAAAAAAAAAAAAATATATATATACATATATATATATATATATATATATATATATATATATATATATATATATATATATATATATATATATATATCCCTGGGGATAGGGGAGAAAGAATACTTCCCACGTATTCCCTGCGTGTCGTAGAAGGCGACTAAAAGGGGAGGGAGCGGGTGGCTGGAAATCCTCCCCTCTCGTTTTTTTTTTTTCCAAAAGAAGGAACAGAGAAGGGGGTCAGGTGAGGATATTCCCTCTAAGGCCCAGTCCTCTGTTCTTAACGCTACCTCGCTAATGCGGGAAATGGCGAATAGTATGAAAGAAAAGAAAGATATATATATATATATATATATTATCCCTGTATATACATACGTCCACACACGCAAATATACATACCTACACAGCTTTCCATGGTTTACCCCAGACGCTTCACATGCCCTGATTCAATCCACTGACAGCACGTCAACCCCAGTATACCACATCGATCCAATTCACTCTATTCCTTGCCCTCCTTTCACCCTCCTGCATATTCAGGCCCCAATCACACAAAATCTTTTTCACTCCATCTTTCCACCTCCAATTTGGTCTCCCACTTCTCCTCGTTCCCTCCACCTCCGACACATATATCCTCTTGGTCAATCTTTCCTCACTCATTCTCTCCATGTGCCCAAACCATTTCAAAACACCCTCTTCTGCTCTCTCAACCACACTCTTTTTATTTCCACACATCTCTCTTACCCTTACATTACTTACTCGATCAAACCACCTCACACCACACATTGTCCTCAAACATCTCATTTCCAGCACATCCATCCTCCTGCGCACAACTCTATCCATAGCCCATGCCTCGCAACCATACAACATTGTTGGAACCACTATTCCTTCAAACATACCCATTTTTGATTTCCGAGATAATGTTCTCGACTTCCACACATTCTTCAAGGCTCCCAGGATTTTCGCCCCCTCCCCCCCACTCTATGATCCACTTCCGCTTCCATGGTTCCATCCGCTGCCAGATCCACTCCCAGATATCTAAAACACTTTACTTCCTCCAGTTTTTCTCCATTCAAACTTACCTCCCAATTGACTTGACCCTCAACCATACTGTACCTAATAACCTTGCTCTTATTCACATTTACTCTTAACTTTCTTCTTTCACACACTTTACCAAACTCAGTCACCAGCTTCTGCAGTTTCTCACATGAATCAGCCACCAGCGCTGTATCATCAGCGAACAACAACTGACTCACTTCCCAAGCTCTCTCATCCACAACAGACTTCATACTTGCCCCTCTTTCCAAAACTCTTGCATTCGCCTCCCTAACAACCCCATCCATAAACAAATTAAACAACCAAGGAGACAAATTAAACAACCATCACACACCCCTGCCGCAAACCTACATTCACTGAGAACCAATCACTTTCCTCTCTTCCTACACGTACACATGCCTTACATCCTCCATAAAAACTTTTCACTGCTTCTAACAACTTGCCTCCCACACCATATATTCTTAATACCTTCCACAGAGCATCTCTATCAACTCTATCATATGCCTTCTCCAGATCCATAAATGCTATATACAAATCCATTTGCTTTTCTAAGTATTTCTCACATATATTCTTCAAAGCAAACACCTGATCCACACATCCTCTACCACTTCTGAAACCACACTGCTCTTCCCCAATCTGATGCTCTGTACATGCCTTCACCCTCTCAATCAATACCCTCCCATATAATTTACCAGGAATACTCAACAAACTTATACCTCTGTAATTTGAGCACTCACTCTTATCCCCTTTGCCTTTGTACAACGGCACTATGCACGCATTCCGCCAATCCTCAGGGACCTCACCATAAGTCATACATACATTAAATAACCTTACCAACCAGTCAATAATACAATCACCCCGTTTTTTAATAAATTCCACTGCAATACCATCCAAACCTGCTGCCTTGCCGGCTTTCATCTTCTGCAAAGCTTTTACTACCTCTTCTCTGTTTACCAAATCATTTTCCCTAACCCTTGCACTTTGCACACCACCTCGACCAAAACACCCTATATCTGCCACTCTATCATCAAACACATTCAACAAACCTTCAAAATACTCACTCTATCTCCTTCTCACATCACCACTACTTGTTATCACCTCCCCATTTGCGCCCTTCACTGAAGTTCCCATTTGCTCCCTTGTCTTACGCACTTTATTTACCTCCTTCCAGAACATCTTTTTATCCTCCCTAAAATTTAATGATACTCTCTCACCCCAACTCTCATTTGCCCTCTTTTTCACCTCTTGCACCTTTCTCTTGACTTCCTGTCTCTTTCTTTTATACATCTCCCACTCAAATATATATATATATATATATATATATATATATATATATATATATATATATATATATATATATATATATATGACAAGGTGCACTGTTACCTTAAATTTCACATGTACTATTTGCATCTAATTAAGCTTGCATGACATAACACATTTTTCATAACTGGATTTTTCTCCGGTAAGCACTATGTGCTAGCCCTGCCTTTTGGCAAAATGGTATGAGCAACAGATAGAAGCAGTAGGTAGGAACATTCAGGCAGGAGCACTAGTTAGAAATAGTGGGTAGGAACATATGGCAGGAGCATAAGGTAGTTGTAGTCAGTAAGAACATTAGGGAGAAGCCTCTGCAACCACTGCACTAGAGTGGCCCTCTTCTATTGGCATGTTAAGGGTGAGGCACTAAAGGCTAAGAAGCAGCAGTGAAGTCTACTAGCTATGGAGATTCTAATGCTGTGGCCACACTTTGAGGGAGTTCCAGAAGGGAACATGCATCAGAGATGCATTCCTTTTTCATACTTGTTAACAACAGGAACAGTCAGTGAACAACCTGATTTGTTCACATCCAATATCTTGATGTCATTCATGATCAACCAAAGCCATAGCCACCTAGTCATAGCCAAGCCATACAGACATTTCCATGGTTTTCCCCTAATGCCTTCACTTCCCAGCCTATTTCCTGACTTTGCATGTCAGATACAAACTCACAAAGTATTATGAACGATATATGCTCTTTGTCCTTTTTTTCTCATGTTTAATTTCCTCCACATAACTTTCCATGGTTTACCCCAGACATTTCACATGCCCTGATTCAGTCTACTGACAGCAAGTTAATCCAAGTAAACCAAGTTGTTCCAATTTCATCCTCTTGCATGTTTGGCCCTGACTGCTCAAAATCTTTTTCACCCCATCATTCCATCTCCAACTTGGTCCTCCTGTTCTCTTTGTTCTCTCTTCTGCTACATATATCCTCTCTGTCAACTTTTCCTCACTCAATCTCTCCATATGCCCAAACCATTTCAGCACACCATCTTCAGTTCTTTCAAACATATTCTTTTTATTACCAAACAGCTCTCTTATCCTTTCATTATAAACTCAATCAAACCACCTCGCACCACATAATGTCCTCAGACATTTCATTGCCAACACATCCACCATCCTCTGCCCACCCTAATTTATAGACCATGCCTCACATTCATATAACATTGTTGGGACTACTATTACTTCAAACATACCCATTTCTGCCCTCCCTAATAATGTTCTATCCCTCCACACATTTTTCAGCACTCCCACAACCTTTGCCCCCTCACCCACCCTATGACACTTCTGCTTTTGTAGTTCCACTCAGTGCCATGTCCACTCCCTGGTATCTAAAACATTTCACTTCCTCCAAGTTTTCTCCATTCACATTCTTAAACGTCTAAATATAGTCAAATGCACATTTACGTTCATGAAGTTTATTCAATGACTCATTTCACATTCATAAATATCAATGTGCAACTAAATACATTTAAACATGTCTTCTACTTATTTGTCACATTACATGTCACATTAATCATTTAAAACAAGACTGTGTGATGCGAAGAAGCTCATCAATATTCTTTTTAACAATGAGTTAATCCATCTTGGTTTTACTGCATCAATCCAGTTAGTAAAGCTCATAATGTACCCTTATTATAAAAGGAAGTGACAAAGGAACTGTAGCCTTACACACATGAATACAAAAAGACACAAGCAGAGAGATACACTAAGCAATTCATAAACTGATAAGCAAACAATGATAGCAAGAAAACTGTTTCTGTATGCTGATTATATACGTGAACAAGCAAAAAAGTAAAGAATTAGTTAAAAATATGATATAACCAAAATTTATTAATTCAAGAAATGAGGCAATGAAAGGTTGCAAAATTTTGCAGAGGCAGAGGTGAGGCAGATATAATGCTGCATGTAAAGGAAAACAGCACAATGGAAACAAAGAGTGAACCAAATGATGTCAGTGTGAGGCAGCAATATGAGTAATAAGAAACAGAAAAAGGTAAAACATGTTTTTAGGGTTTCCAGGGTTGGATGATGACCAACTCCATTCCCAGGAAAGAATATTAGAAATCTGGTACAAGTAGGGAAACAAATTAAGTACAGAAAGATCTGTAAAGAGGAAGCAATAAAAATACAATAATAATAAAAAGGGGGGAGAAGGGGGTAAAATGGGAAAGCATGTACAGTAGATGAAAAAAATAATCACAATGACCTGTTAAGACCACAACTGTAGATAACACATTGAATGCAAGGTAACACTTACCTGAAATTAAAGGGGTCATTAAGACTGAGTATGTCTGTGGTGTAATTTGAAAGAATGAAGGGGAACACAGGATACTGCATTAGGTCATTAAATGATCGACCTGCTAACTTGTTCAGTTGAGTTAGGTATTCAAAGTTTGTCATGTGTCCTGTAAGAGAAATCATTTATACAAGGACATATACAATAAATTCAGTAAGCATATAACTAGTTTTTATAAAAGCCTTCTATTTCCCATCTAACCAAGGTAGCATCTATCAATTTCTATGATACAGTCCTGGTGTAACCCAAGACCTTTCTAAAGGCTCTTGCAGCCCAAGGCTGTGCTACTTCTAGTAGTGGGGAAATGAAGAACCCTTTGGAATGAGAAGTTCTTTTATGAGACTATACTCCCAAGGATAAAACCTAGCCAAACATGACTTTTCATCACTTGCAGCATAACGTTGAGCAGATGGAGTTCAGTAAAACTCATTAGGAACTTGCAAAGAAAATATTACAAACACACACAAAACACAAACACACTGGAATGGAGAATTCCTTTCCAATACTGAACAAACAGACATTCAAACACACAGAAACTGATACAAAAAAGATACCCACACAATCAGTCTACAAAACTATATATAAAAGGGTCCTGTGGTTGTCACTGTACCAAATCAACTGTCAAAATACCTCAGTAAAATAAGTAACTGACTTAATCCACCTAGAGTTTAAATTTAATTCATAAGTGCAACTAAGATCATGAATAAGGAAATCCTGAATAACTTATTTACTACAGTTATCAGACCTAAATCAGACTATGTACCTCAAGGATGGTCATCATACTTAAAGAAACATATAAGTCTGATTAATACAGTCCAGTGAAGGGAAAAAAAGGTACCTGAAATAAAACAGACACATTACAAGTAAAGGATAAAAACTATGACTTGCTCATATTGAAGGAGGAGGAAGATACGAAAATTTATAACAAAACATCTCTGAATAAAATCAACAAAGATAAAAGTTTTGCGAAATTAGTAGTGAAAGATCAGTGAGAAGTCACAGCAAGTCACTAAACAAGAAGAAAGCTACAACTGTCATAAAGAAGTACTTCAGTAATTAATAAGATGGTTTTAGATAAATGAAATAAGCTCAATGACAAGACTGTATATGTAAACAATATGAATTAACTTAAAACACTGAAGAACAGTAAAAAAGGATTAAGGGATATGGCCCCAAGTGTACACAGCTCCCTAATCATAATATTCAAAAAGTTATGGAAAAAACACCTAACATGCAGAGAAATGGCCTAATTTGACTTAAAACTGGAAGAGCATAAAAGCAGTGATTGCAGTGAGCAGGAAAAAACAGTAGTTTAAAGATTGTTCATCCCAAATCAATCTAATTATTACAAGAATTACCGAGACAAAACTCAACATAGGGGTAGATATGTACAGTATTCCCAAAGAATATACAGTAATGAAGACGTGAAGAAATGACAAAGAGGATGGTAATCTAGGCTTCCTAAAAAGATAAAGTGTACAGTCTCAGGGGCTTTTTGTAGTTGATGGTCCTTTTAAGAATCAAAACAAATGCCTGAAGGCTGTGATAATATACAATCTCCAAAGAAGATTTGATGAAATGGATCATTCATCTAATAATAATAACAATAATAATCATATATATGTGTAAATGAGTGGATGAGCCATTTTACATCTGTTTCCTGGTACTACCTCCCTGATGCAGGAAACGGCGATCAAGTATAATAAATATATTAAAAAACCAGTGAAAGCACTCCTCTCAAGACAAGTGATGACACACTGCTTTAGTTTCATTCTCAGAAAACTAAGATTAATGGAAAATACTCGGTAATGAAAAAAGTGGGAAAATTTAACAAAAAGCATGACCAGAAACTGTACAGTATTACTAACCTTCTCGCCACTGTGTTGTTACTTCAGGAAGGGTAGCCTTGCTTGAAAGATTTGGCATTTCCGACATACTAAGGACTCCAATTACCTGATAAATCAAAATTCACCTGTTTAACATTTTTCACTTATCCAACAATACCTGAAAATTCAGAGACAAATTTCTACATCCATACCCATATACAACCTCCTGAGTGCTGCAAGAGCCCTACAAAAATAGCAGAGACTCCTGAGGCAGGAAGTATGTAATCAAGTATATAGACAAGATATTACCTTTCTCAGGAAAGGAAATTCTCAAATATGGAGCAAGGTGTCATATGCAGGACCTTTATGAATGTTTCAGAGGCCATCCAGCTCCACATGTAATAGAGTGTAAGGAAGTGAATTCTTCACTGATGTGGGTAAAAATGAAAGTGGATGGCAAGAGATGGGTGATTACTAGTACTTCTGCGCCTGCCCCTGAAAAGAACGATCATGAGAGGCAAGTATTTTGGAAGTAGCTGAGTGAGTGTGTCAGTACTTTTGATGCAAGAGACCAGGTATTAGTAATGGGTGATTTGAATTCAAAGATGAGTGATGTTACAGTTAAGGGTATAAACAGGGTACATGGGATATTCAGTTTTATGAAATGAACAGCTTTTATAGTTGTGTCCTGAAAAAGGAATGGTGACTGGGAATATCCAGTCAAAAAAGAGGGGCATAAACAAGTACATGTTTGAACAGGAGAGACGGTCAACAGGCATTACTGGATTACATATTAAATGACAGGAATGTAAAAGAGAGACTTTTGGATTTAACCGGGCTGAGAGAGGCATCCAAAGGGATGTCTTATCACTATCTTGTAGAGGCAAGGCTGGAGATTTGTAGGGGTTTTTAGGAAAAGAGGAAACAATATCTAGGAGAAGAGAGTAGTATAAAAAGTTAGCTTGGAAAAAGATGTGTGAAGAAATATAAGGAGAGATTAAGTGTAGAATGGCAAAAATTGCAAGTAAATGAGACAAGGAAATTGGGTTATTAAGGAAAGCACTGCTGAAATGTGCGAGACATGCCTGTGGCATGTGAAAGGTGGAAGGAGGGCAGATTAGAAAGGGTAGCAAGTGGTGGGATAAAGATGTAAAATTGCTAGTGAAAGAGAAAAGAAAGGTGTTTCGGCAGTACTTACAGGGAAGGAGTGCAAATGATAGGGGGATGTATAAGCAGCAAGAGGTCAAGAGGAAAGTGCAAAGGTTAAAAATGAGGGCAAATGAGAGTTGAGGTGAGAGTAAACGAGAGTTGAGTCTTGGAAACCAGGGCAGCTATGCAGTCTGTGGGAGATGATAGTACCTAGAAAGTAAGTCCATCGTTGTCTGCTGATGGTACAGCACTAATGGCAGATTCAAGTGTGAGGCTACATCAGTTGGTGACTGCGTATGGAAGAATGTGTGAAAGGAGGAAGATGAGAATAAATTCAAACATATGCTAGGTTACTAGGACAGCAGAGTCAAAGGACAGGTTAGATGGAGTATGAGTCTGAATGAAAAAAACTGGGAGAAGTGAATTGTTTTAGATACCTTGGGAGACCAAATTGGAGGTGGAAAGATGGAGTGAAAAAGATTTTGTGTGATCGGGGCCTGAACATGCAGGAGGGTGAAAGGCGGGCAAGGAATAGAGTGAATTGGATCGATGTGGTATACCAGGGTTGACGTGCTGTCAGTGGATTGAATCAGGGCATGTGAAGCGTCTGGGGTAAACCATGGAAAGTTGTGTGGGGCCTGGATGTGGAAAGGGAGCTGTGGTTTCGGGCATTACTGCATGACAGCTAGAGACTGAGTGTGAACGAATGGGGCCTTTGTTGTCTTTTCCTAGTGCTACCTCGCACACATGAGGGGGGAGGGGGATGGTATTCCATGTGTGGCGAGGTGGCAATGGGAATGAATAAAGGCAGACAGTGTGAATTGTGTGCATGGGTATATATGTATGTGTCTGTGTGTGTATATATATGTGTACATTGAGATGTATAGGTATGTATATTTGCGTGTGTGGACGTGTATGTATATACATTGTGTATGGGGGTGGGTTGGGCCATTTCTTTCGTCTGTTTCCTTGCGCTACCTCGCAAACGCGGGAGACAGTGACAAAGCAAAATAAATAAATATATGAATAAAATAACCTTGGGGTGAACATGGCAGTGAATGGAACCATAGAAGCAGAAGAGAGTCATAGGGTAGGTGAAGGGGCAAGCTTTCTGGGAGCACTGAAGGTGTGGAAAGAAAGAACATTATCTGGAAGGGCAAAAATGGGTTATGTTTGAAAGTACAGAAGTTCCAACATTATCATATGGGTGTGAGGCATGGGCTATGGGTAAGACTAAGCGGAGGAGGGTGGGTGCATTAGAAATGAAATGTATGAGGTGATTTGATCAAGCAAGTTCTGAAAATGTTTGATAATAAAAAGTGTGTGGCTGAGAAAGCTGAAGAGGGTGTGCTGAAATGGGTTGTAAATATAGAGAATGAGAGAGGAAAGATAAATAAAGAGGATATATGTGTCAGAAATGGAAGGAACAATGAGAATGGGGAAACCAAACTGGAGATGGAAGCATGAAGTGAAAAAGATTTTGAGCAATCAGATACTGAACATGCAGGTGGGTGATATGCATGCAAGGGATAGTGAATTGGAACAATGTAGTATACAGGGGTTGATGTGTTGTCAACAAACTGAACCAGGGCTTGTGAAGCGGCCACGGTAAACCATGGAAAGGTCTGTAGAGTCTGGTTCTGGACAAGGAGCTGTGGTTTTGGTGCACTGCATATGACAGCTTGAGAATTGATGTGAGTGGATGCAGCCTTTATTTGTCTACTACCTGCATTACCTTGCTAATGTAGGAGAGGGCAATCATGTATGAAAGAAAGATCTATAAATTTTGTGGAATTCAAATAAGTACAATAAAATAAGGTAGGACTGAAGAGTTTCACAAGATATTTGAAATTCAAGAAATTTTACATATCTTACCATTAAGGATCTGGGAGCTATCTTATGTAAGTTTCGTGATATGGAGAATAATGAAGGGTAGAGGTAAAATATGGAAGTGAAGAAAAGGATTACAGGACAGCACAATTCACTTAACTATGACCTATGCAGCCAAAACATGGATATGGAATGAGTCACAGCTCAAGAATCAAGGCTGTGGAAATCAATCATTTGAGAGGAGTATGTGGTATGACTAAACTGAATGAAGTAAGTAATGAAGAGGTGTACAAGGTATGCCATGGAATGCAAAGGGAATGCATTGCAAATAAAAGAGTGGGTGATGCATAATACTCTAAGGTGGTTTGTGCATGTGGAAAGACTAAGATGGGGAGTTCAGAGGAAGAGTGCACGATAGTACAATTAAAGGAGTTGGCGAGACAGGAAGAACACTTGTGATATGGGTAAATAGAGTGGAAGAGTACTGGAGGGAAAGAAATGGAGGAAGAATGTACAGAATGCTGTATGCAAGGGAGGCATATAAGGACAGTGATAACAGATACTTTTGTTGTGGCCACCCACATGGTGGTAGTTACCAGAGGGAATGGGCATCGGAGATAAAGATAGATAAATAGACAGATACCATTGAGAAATATTCCACACTACCTTACCTGATTACGATGCTGTGTGTCAATAAAAGCTAATAATACTGAGTGACCAGTTGTGAGGAACAACTCTAGAGCACAGTCCTGGAGTTGATACCTCCGAATATGGATCTCTCGAACACTGTCCAGAGGCCATGTTACGGAGACAACTTCACTACTGCTACCACTCTGTCAAGGAAGAAAACCTGTTAGTTTCCCAAAGAATAGATAAATAAGTGTATGGTTTCTTCTTATATATATTCTTACCTTTCCCATCAACATGACAGCATCAGAAATGGACCTTCATAGAAAAAAATACTTGCTTTCCTCTTCCTGTTTCTACCTTTCAGGTGATAATACAGGGGGAGAGAACATCTAACCTCCTGCTATTACCACTGTCACCTACAACACAGAAGATACGTGGATAGTAATTTTTCTCCCCATCTGTAAGAATATATCAAGTATCAGCTTTGAGCTCTACTGTCTCCATTCTCCAGGTGAGGTGATGATGCTGGTCATCTGACTGATGCCTCGAGTTTACTACTGTATGCAGTAAGGGCTCAAACTGACTGACAATAACATTCAACATGGTAAGATTGCACTGACAAGTGGCAAACAATCACCTAACATATAAAATCATAATTACAAGAGGTTTTTCCTCAGAATGAAAATTCTCTTGAGGCTGAATGTCTTAGGTTCAGTGTCAAAGAAGTATTCTAGTGTCCAATGTAGCTCATTCTCTCTTTTTTTGCTGCTTGTTCACCAATTCCTATATTAACAAAGAGGTCTTAGAAAAAGACAAAGAAATAGCACTCATATGCTCACATCCACTCTTTAACTGTCATGTATTATGCACCAAAACATGAGTTCCCCAACCAAAGCTAAGTTCTACAGACCTTTCTATGCTTTCCCCTCACCATTTCATATGCCATGGTTCAGCACACTCATAGTACGTTGTCCTCTGTGTACCTTTATTGTTCTAATTCATTCTATCCCATGCAAATATCACACATTCCTGCATTTTCAGGACCTGATAAATCAAAACATCTGTCACTCTATTCTTCCACTTCATTGCTTGGCTCCTCCTTCTCATCATTTCCTACACTTATGATGCATATAATTTCTCTGTCAGTCTTTCATCTCTCAGCATTTCCGTATGTTCAAGACATTTAAGCACACCCTGCTCAGCTTTCTCAAACATACTATACTTACTACAAAATCTCACTCTCTCACAATGTCATTCCTTAATTAACCTCCTCACACCACACAATGTCCTCAGACAGTTGATTTCCAATACATCCACTCTCTTCTATCCTTCACTTGGGGCCCACAACTTGCATCCATACAGCACTGTCAGGACTATGAAACCATCAAACATGTCCATCTCTGCCCTTAGAGAGAGTGACTTCTCTTTACACATATGCCTTAGTGCATTCAGGACCTTTGCCCACTCATCTTCCCTGTGGTTCAATTCAGCTCCTATGGTTCCATCCACTGCCATGTCTACACCCAGTTATCTAGAACAAACCACTTCCTCAAGGTTCTTTCAACTCAAACTCAAACAAAAATTTCTCTCTTCCTTGCTAAATCTCATTTCTTTAAACTCAAACTCAAACCAAAATCTCTCTCTTCCTTGCTAAACCTCATTTCTTTACTTTCATTCACACTGACTCTCAACCTCACACACTTTCTTAAAATCAGACATCAGCCTATGAAATACCTCATTTGTGTTTACCAATAGAGTTATGTCACCTGCAAACACCAACAGGCTCACCTTTCAGGTTGTCCAACCCCAACAGACTGCAAACCCACCCTTCGCTCTAAAATCTTCACATTCACCTCCCCCATCGTCCCATTAAATAACAGGTTAAATGGCCATGGTGACATCACAAACCTCTAACACAGACCAAGATTCACAAGGAACCACTCACCCTCTTCCCACTCAAAATACATGACTTACACTCGATAAAAACTCTAATTGTTCCTAGAAGCTTTCCTCCCAAACCATATATTTGTAACACCTTTCAAACAGCATCCCCATCAGCCATACCATATGCTTTTGCAAGATCCATAACTGCCACACACAGACCCTTTCCTTTCTCTAAACATTTTTCACACAAATTTGGTCCACACATCCTCAACCACTCCTGAAGCCAGTGTTCCTCTCCCATCTAAAGCTCAGCAGATGCCTCAACCCTATCAATTACCAATCTCTCATACAACTTATCAGGTATGTTTAACCACCTTTATTTATTTCATTATACTTGATCACTGTTTCCAGTGTCAGCGAAGTAGTGAAGAATGGCCCATCCACTCATACACACATATATATATATAAATGCCCATTCACACATATATACATACATATACATATGTACGTGTAGGAAGAGAGGAAAGTGATTGGTTCTCAGTGAATGTAGGTTTGCGGCAGGGGTGTGTGATGTCTCCATGGTTGTTTAATTTGTTTATGGATGGGGTTGTTAGGGAGGTAAATGCAAGAGTTTTGGAAAGAGGGGCAAGTATGAAGTCTGTTGGGGATGAGAGAGCTTGGGAAGTGAGTCAGTTGTTGTTCGCTGATGATACAGCGCTGGTGGCTGATTCATGTGAGAAACTGCAGAAGCTGGTGACTGAGTTTGGTAAAGTGTGTGGAAGAAGAAAGTTAAGAGTAAATGTGAATAAGAGCAAGGTTATTAGGTACAGTAGGGTTGAGGGTCAAGTCAATTGGGAGGTGAGTTTGAATGGAGAAAAACTGGAGGAAGTGAAGTGTTTTAGATATCTGGGAGTGGATCTGGCAGCGGATGGAACCATGGAAGCGGAAGTGGATCATAGGGTGGGGGAGGGGGCGAAAATTCTGGGGGCCTTGAAGAATGTGTGGAAGTCGAGAACATTATCTCGGAAAGCAAAAATGGGTATGTTTGAAGGAATAGTGGTTCCAACAATGTTGTATGGTTGTGAGGCGTGGGCTATGGATAGAGTTGTGCGCAGGAGGATGGATGTGCTGGAAACGAGATGTTTGAGGACAATGTGTGGTGTGAGGTGGTTTGATCAAGTGAGTAACGTAAGGGTAAGAGAGATGTGTGGAAATAAAAAGAGCGTGGTTGAGAGAGCAGAAGAGGGTGTTTTGAAGTGGTTTGGGCACATGGAGAGAATGAGTGAGGAAAGATTGACCAAGAGGATATATGTGTCGGAGGTGGAGGGAACGAGGAGAAGAGGGAGACCAAATTGGAGGTGGAAAGATGGAGTGAAAAAGATTTTGTGTGATCGGGGCCTGAACATGCAGGAGGGTGAAAGGAGGGCAAGGAATAGAGTGAATTGGAGCAATGTGGTATACCGGGGTTGACGTGCTGTCAGTGGACTGAATCAAGGCATGTGAAGCGTCTGGGGTAAACCATGGAAAGCTGTGTAGGTGTGTATATTTGCGTGTGTGGACGTATGTATATACATGTGTATGGGGGGGGGGTTGGGCCATTTCTTTCGTCTGTTTCCTTGCGCTACCTCGCAAACGCGGGAGACAGCGACAAAGTGTAATAAAAAAAAAATAATAAATACATATCAAAATATACATACATAAACAAACACCTTCACACACATATACATATATACATGTCCAAATACTTGCTTGCCTTCATTCGTTCCTGGCGCCATCCCGCCCCACAGGGAACAGCATCGCTACCCCCTGCTGCAGCGAGACAGCGCCAGGAAAAGACAAAAAAGGCTACATTCATTCACACTGTCTCTGACTGTCATGTGTAATACACTGAAACCACAGCTCCCTATCCACATCCAGGCCCCACAGACCTTTCTATGGATTAGCCCAGATGTTTCATGTGCCCTGGTTCAGTCCACTGACACCACATTGACCCAAGTATACCACGTCGTTCCAACTCAATCTATTCCTCGCAAGTCTCTCACCCCCCCTGTATGTTCAGGTCCTGATCACTCACAATCTCTTTCACTCCATCCTTCCACCTCCAATTTGGTCTCCCACTTCTTATTCCCTCCAGCTCTGACAAATAAATCCTCTTTGTAAATCTTTCTGCACTCATTCTCTCCATATGTCCAAACCCTTTCAACACACCCTCTTCTGCTCTCTCAACCACACTCTTTTTATTTCCAAGCATCTCTTTTACCCTTTCATTGCTCACTCAATCAAACCACCTCACACCACATTTTGTCCTCAAACATCTAATTTCCAACACACCCACCCTCCTCCGTACAACCTTATCTATAGTCCATGCCTCTACAATTCCTGAAGTAACCATATATCAATGATTCTGAATTCATTCTTATCCTTTTATTATGATCCTCTGTGAACCCTAAGTTCCATAAAGAGGTTCCATATGTCAGCTCTGTTCTTGTAAATGATTTTTATACAGTAACCAATTTCCTTCTTGTGAATATGAATTTTCAGAGTGGAAGAGTACTGGAGGAAGAGAAATGGGGAAAGAATGCAAGGAATGATGTATGCAATGGGGCATGTAAAGATAGGAATAAACGGAGACTCTCTTGCTGTGGCAACCCCCTTAATGGGAGTGAACAGGCATGAGAGATACAGATAGATAGATAGATAAACAGACAGCTGTGAACAATGCTTGCTCAAGCTCCATTATCAATTATGGCTTAATGTAATGGGTTCAATCCAGGGATGAGTTGGCATACACTCCTATCAATCAAAAATGGTTAACAATAGATACAGTAGCACTACAAGAAGTTAAATCGGGAAAATCTATACGTCTTCTTTGACAGCAGAGAGAAAGTAGTCTCAAACTTCTGTGGATTTAGAATGATCTTTGCTTGCCATGTCTTAACATGGTGAAATAGAGTGGACGAATACTAGACACAAAGAAATGGTGAAAAAATGCATGGAATGATGTATGGGAGGAAGGCATGTAGGGGACGGAGAAGTGGAGACTCTTTTGCTGAGTCTACTCTTTTGATGGGCATTCCCAGAGGGAATGGGTATCAGAGATAAAGATAGATAAATATATTGTGTCATCTTTCAAACTGATGTTACAACTGGGATTAGCCGCAGTGAAAACAGCAACAGTAAGACCATAAAAAAGGTAGCTGAGAATCATGGAACCCACTCATCATAGCCGGTAAAGTAACCAGGGAAAAGATAAATGCACTGTGGAAGTCCACAGATGATGCAGTCCTAATTTAAAAATATCTTCTTAAAATTGATCCTTTGATGGCAGTCAGGAACAAAAGGGACAGAATAGGTGACCAAAGTATACAAGCTCACAGAAAAAATTATCAAGGTTCACACAATCAAATGCTCTCTTAAAATCAATCACTGATATGACAACATCATAAACAATAAAGCCAATCACTCTTAAGAATCTTGGTAAAAATAAAAATATGGTGTATGCTACTGAAAATTCAGATTACCATATAAAAGACACTAAAACTTATTTGACATTTTCCAGTACCCACCACCTTACAGTATTTTGTAGTGTAACAAAATAATGGTTTGGAGTTATATCTATCATTTTAAGTTTGTTAAACTCAAATACCACTTTCTGCAATATTTTCTTTTCTACAAGATCATTATGATGGCTTGTTTCCATTTGTCTATGAAAGCACCATAGCTAATTGAATTACCTAAAATTCTGTTCAGGTGTTTACTGATCTTGCAAACAACTTGTGAAATCTTTTAAAAGCTCAAGAGATATGTAATGCTTAGAGAAATACATTAAGTAAAATTGAAGACTGTGTATTCTTTCTTTTTTTTTTCCAAAAGAGGGAACAGAGAAGGGGGCCACGTGAGGATATTCCCTCAAAGGCCCAGTCCTCTGTTCTTAACGCTACCTCGCTAATGCGGGAAATGGCGAATAGTATGAAAGAAATAAAAAGTATTTATGTAAGATAACTGAGAGCAGAAATATAGGAAACCAAAAACAAAATCAATGGGGTAAGTGGAGAAATGAAGAAAATAGCATCAGTTTCGGGAAATGTGGCATATGCGCTGACGACAGTGCTTTCAATTCATATTGGATGGTGTTCCTAAAGAGTAGGACACAGTTTACCAAATATGGTGAAATTGGATACTTGGACTATAAACCAAGCAGCTACACACATACTAATAGAAGGGAGACTACTTTAAGGAATTAAAAAATGGAGACAAGGAGTATCAACAAAGAATCAATTTTGATGATGGTATTCAGAAGAAATATAAACAAAGGAAAGTGTAATGACTGAAAAGCAAAAAATGTTTCAGAGGTTGAAGATGAGGAAATCTTTAGAGTACAAAATCGTTACAAAAAGTGGCTAAGGAGGGGAAGTAGGTACAGTTTCTGGAGTTGGTCAACAGACTCAGCATGAAGACTTGTGTAATGGGACATACACCTACAGAGAATGCAAATTCTTTAGATATGAATGAGAATGCAAATTCTTTAGATATAAAGAAGAAAATTTCCTGTGTCATCATACCACAGAGCACATTAAAATATGCTTTACATGATGGATGCATTCCAAGAAAACAGTCTAAAGGAAAATCATTTAAAGAGAACCACTTTTAACAGTACAAAGGAAGATATGTGACAGACCCTAACCAAGACCCAGAACTATACTCTGTTTTGTCACCAAATGACAGAGCAAACACAAATAATAAATCAACTGTCAGTAATATAATTCAATACAAATGCAGTACAGTATTAAGGAACACTCACCAAATAGCCTGGTTTTTAAGTACATCAGATGATGATACTGATGTAGGATTAGGCAAAGCATTACTTTATGGAGGGTCATTGAAGTACTTATACCTTAGTTTCAAGTGTTATACTCTTATTTTTTAAAAGCAATACATCACTTGTATGACCTTTACATGGTGCTATGATCCACAATAATAACAGGAATGGTAGTAAGCATCAGCAATTTGCCACAGCAAACAATGCAAGTACACTGAGGATATGTCTCTTAGCATACAATGTGAGTGTCTCTTGGTGAATGAGTGGGATTTTCCATGAAGTAAAGCAGCATATGGGATATGTACTGCACATTTCAAAATGAAGCACTTGCACTGTTCTTGCCAAATCCTTTAACACTGGACCATGCCATTTACATCAAATCTATTGTGTAAAAAAAAATCAAATTTAAGAAATTTCTTTACAGTGAACCCATTTAAAGCAGGGAAGTCCTGTGCTAGACTTGATTTTAACAACGAAGCATGGAAAATAAGAATATTATCTAAGATCAATAGCAAAAAGTGATCATGTAATGCTCGAGTCTGAGTGTGTGGTAAATAAGGATACAAGAAGAATATGGAAGAACCCAGACTCAAAGAGGATATATAATTGTGGAAACTACACAAAATTAAGGGATTTCTATGGGAATATACACCAGGAAATGGAGTTCAGCAGCCATGATACAGGTCACTTATGGAAGGATTTGAACAGGATCATCCATACTGTTAGCTGCAAATACACACAAAAGGTTAAAAAAGAGAGAAATGCAATTCAGTAAAAGATATCAAAAAACAAGAGTTGCAATATACTGTGGAAGAGATATAAGCAGCACACGAAACCAGCAATTAAAAGGTACAAGAAAGCAAAGACTCAAGAAATGAGTATAGCTGGAGAAATAATGAGGAACAAAGAAATTCCAAAAAGAATGTTTTAAACATGGTAGAAATAATCTAAAATATTTTCACAAACTCATCAAAAGTAAACTGTCAATCAATTAAAGAACAGCTAATAGGGCTATGGGAAAGAAAATGGATTCAAAATTCTGAACAATGTAAGTGAGGATAACGCTATTTCACACTGTTTGATGAACTTTGTTTCTTAGACTTTATAACAATATGCTGTATTCAATTGAACAGTAGTTAATGTATAAAGATATTCTCAGAAAGATATACTGTACCTGGTTCATATCAATTGTAACTTGCTCTCCAACAAAATACATAGCAGTTCGGCTAACAAGGATTTCTCCACGCTGTTCCATTCCTGGAGACACAACAGTAGCACTACTCATGTGGATGATGCGTTCACTGACATTAAGCCTCTCTATCATGACAGCCATTGCAGACTCTGTCTCAGATCCATGAAGCACAGATTCAAGAGGAGATGGCTGGTTTTCTATATCTATGAGTAAATTAAGGGAATAATTCAGCACTATGCAAATAATTTAATACCAAGAAAATGAATTAGCACTATTGAGAAAAATATTGAGACATTACCGTAATGCATAATGTAACCTAACAAGAGTATTTTCTTGATCGTAATTTCTCAACTCATCATTGGAGGAACACCTTACCAATCTTCTGACTGTACTCGGGCATAAGGTAACGGGCTTGTATATGAAGACGACCCCTAGTTAACCTCTTACGGACTCTCATAGGTCCTTCAGTCTGGTCCAACTGCCAAGATCTGAACACAGAAATTTTTTTTAGGGAACTTTATCTATTCTTAATTATGATACTATGTTCACATCTAAAAGACTTCATGAAAAATGGAAATGGGTCCACTTGAGAGAGCTGTTTACCATATGTAGCAGCATCAAAAAATTTACCTATATACAAACTCAACACACATCAATGAAACATAACAGATACGTCAATGATGAAGTTTTAGTGTAATGTCATGCTTCTTTCTTTCAAACTATTCGCCATTTCCCGCATTAGCGAAGGTAGCGTTAAGAACAGAGGACTGGGCCTTTGAGGGAATACCCTCACCTGGCCCAATTCTCTGTTCCTTCGTTTGGAAAAAAAAAAAAAAACGAGATGCTACACATCAATAATATATTCAATATTTTCAATATTTTATTTCTGCCTTACCTACATGTGGACCGCTAGCATTCTGCATGTAAACATACAATCTCTCCATGTCATGCATAAAACTTGACAACACTTAACTCACTCAACTCATTCTTAGTAACTATATTTTCCGTAAAGAGCGCTATGCACTAGCCCTGCTTCTCGGCAAAATGGTAGGAGCAAGAGACAGAAGTAGTCAGTCAGAACATTAGGTGGGAACATTAGGTAAAAGTAATAGGTTGAAACATTAGGCAGGAATAGGGAGACATTTTAGGTAGATATAGCCAGTACGAATATTAGGTAGGAAGTACTGAAAACAGTGCACCAGAGTTGCCCTCTGCCAGTGGCCTGTTAAGGGTGAGGAACAAAAAGCTAAGAAGTGGCAATGGAGCTCACCAATTATGGAGACTCTTTCACTGTGGCCACTCCTGTGAGGGAGTTCCTGAAGGGAACGGGCATCAGATATATAGGCAGATAGACCACCAACAGGGTACAACATTATCCTTTGAAACAAAAAATTTTATTTGTCACAGAGATGTACATATTGAAAAATGACACTGTATGGTAAATCTACAATATATTAGGATTCAGTAGCAATGAAATATAATCTTAGATATTGCAAATGATCTGGATTAAAGCAAAATCTATCTGACTTTGTCCATGTCTTAATATGTTACTGGGAAGTTGAACTACTTCAAGTGAGTATAGCCAACTCATACACAACAACTGCTTTCACATGCCTTTGGTGTGCAGTTACAAAGAAATGTGAAAACACTTGGACGTCACTGCATGGCATCAATTTTCTTTATGCTGAGTGAGAACACATATCCAAACTCCACTCTTTCTCTTTATTCTGATCTTGCAGTCTCTAGAAAACTTTTAAGTTTTATGAGAGATATAAGAGAAATGGCAGCAGGGGTAACAAGAAAGGTAAAGGAGCTGAAAAAGGAAGCAAATGAGAGTGTATCAATGAACTTCAAGGAGAATAAGAAAATGTTTTAAAAGGAGGTGAATAGAGTGAGGACAGCAGAAAGGAAAGTGGATCAGAAAGTGGGTGACTGGCAAAAAGGTGATACAAACCACAGTCATGGTGAAAAAAACGACATATAAGCTCACGTGGAGTAAGCAACTTAAAGGACTGCTGAAGGTGTCACACAAGAGGGTAGTGGATGTGACGTACATGGGACATGGTGGCATTTGGAGTGAGAGGGTAATGTTGAATGGTATGGTGCAAGAGAGGATGATATGAAAACTGAGGAAGATGAAGTGAGGTAATATGGTAAAAGTAGATGGGATTGCCGCAAAGTTTCTCAAGACATGGAATGACACTCCTACTGACTGGTTAATAATGCTATATAACATTTTCATACTCAAAGTGAAGTGCCTGAAGACCAATAAAAGGCAGGTCTAGAATAGTGCCCTTACATTGAGGCCAGTGGGGATAAGTGAATCCTCGAACCACTGAAATTTGAGTCTGCTGAGTATATCTAATAAGGTGTTATGGGAGAGTGGTGACTGAGATGGTGGTGGCATGTACAGAAAATCTGAAAGGGGTATAGCAATGTGACTTCATGAAAGTTGTGAAGAGGGTCTGAGAACCAGGAGTTTGCTTTAATGGTTCTGAGAAGAACACTTGGAAAAAGAGACTGAACTACATGTGGTTGGTATATATGGATCTGGAAAAATCATAAAATTGGGTCAACAAAGAGGCATTTATGAAATGTGCTCTGAACAAACCTTCAAATATCTCACTTCATCACTACTTACTATCATTTCCCCCCTTGCCCCCTTCACCAATGCTCTCATTTGTTCTCCTGTCTTATGCACATTATTTATCTCCTTCCAAAACATCTTTCTATTCTCCCTGCAATTTAATGATATGCTCTCACACCAGCTCTCATTTACCCTCTTTTTCAACCCTTGCACCTTCTGAACCTCTTGCTGCTTTTTCTTATACATTTCCCAGTTATTTGCACTCTTTCCTTGCAAGTATCATCCAAATGCCTCTCTTTTCTCTTTCATTAACAAATTTACTTCATCATCCCACCACTCATTACTCTTTCTAATCTGCCCACCTCCCACCTTTCTCATGCCACAAAAAATCACTCACCTGGAATAAGACTGTGGGAAATGCCAAGTAGCCCTTTCATGAGTTATCATTTCAATAAGCCCTCTCCATCGGTGTGTCAAGTGAACATGTCGACACTGTGAGTGTTTAATTCCTCCCAGGACAAACTTTCGTTCTACATTTTGACGGTCAACCACTGTTCGAGTCAGACGGCTACATTCTCGGGCTACAGCTTCATAAATATGGATATTCTTTGTTAAAAGTCTGGAAAACATGAAAACCAGTCAGCGCAATGTATCTTTAAATCAAATTTATACCAAAAACTCATTAAATCAAATATCTATCTACACCAAAAACGGATTAAATCAAATATCTAATTTACACCAAAAACACTCTAAATCAGTTAAAATCACCAACATAAACAAAGAGTCAAAACATATTCATGATGAGAGAATTCCACTGTGATAATGAATGATTCATAGTGAAAGTTACATTTTAATAAAATCATTATGCATCATGTCCAACACATACAGTATCATAACTATTGGTGAACAACAACTGTCATTTATTTCTAAAACCATATATATCAGTCACTCTAACAAAATACCTAGCATACTTATATCATGAATACAAAGTTTCTACAATCAAACCAAACTGGGGTTACCTGACTTTTTACAGTACCAGCCACAAAAAAATTTCAACTTCTGGAACTAAAAATCTATTGGTTGAGCTTAACATATGTCCAGCATTATTCTACATGTTGGTTTGGTTCTCACACTGTGGATGCACAGATCTGTTTCTTGGACTTAAAGTTTTAAAAATATTTACAAACTGAATTAAGTACATCCTCAGCTCAAACATAGGGAAGTAAATCTAAGAAGACAGCATAAGTATCAGGTGGAAGCATAGGCAACCAATACTAAAATGAAAAACAAACATTTTTTCTGTACTGCCCTATTTCTAAAAGAGACTGACATGGACAGTGGACAGTTCTTCGAGAGATGAAGGGACAGAGAGCAACCAGAGGACATAACATGATATTAAGTAAGAAAATCGTTAAAAATGGTGTAAAGAAATGTTCTTATAGTATGAGATTGGAACAGTATGACTGAGGACATAGTTAATGCAGAAAATATACCTAAATTCAAAAGGTTGTATGATAGAGAATGTTCCACAGATGGGGCCCAAAGAGTGTAAAACTCCCTCCCCACACAGTACAAATAGGCAATTAAACCACAAAGTAGAGATGCATTAAGACACTGACCAAAGTACCAATGAAGGTAAGAATGATAATTCTACTAATACTTCCATGGTTTAGCTAACTCCAGTGTAATAACATTCATTTTTATTATATGCTACTTCAAATGATAAAAGTTGAAAATTAAAAGAAACATTATTGCTAGCTATTCCTTTGTATGGGGAAGCCAATAGGGTATGGGGATGAGAATCATACTGTATAGGGCAAATATTTCTTATATCTAATCCATGCCAACTTCATTGTTTGTACAAAGGTAGACAAAATCACATAGCTACAGCGTTAAAAGTGGTTCTGAAGGAATATCTTTCAATTCCAGTACATACACATGAGAAATTTATGTTAATTTAAGTGCATCAAAGTTGTGGGTAAACTGATAACATTAAAAGAAAAAAAATCAAAATTCTGGATAAATTTCATTTCAGTTGGATCTTAACAAAATATTAGCATTAGGTTAACATCCGTTATTTCTCTTCATTTTTCCACAAACAAAATACATGCATATCTAATTATAATGATCAGAACAAAACTGATCCAAACGAAACAGAGCATAATGCATTATCCACGAGGTAATATCATGTATAGATGGGAAATTTTACCTCTAAATCCTCAAAGAAAATTCAGAAATCTTTAAATAAAAAGACAAATACCCCTCTTTCAAAGAATTAGTCATAAACAGCATCCTTATAGTCTTTACACCATCTATTCAACATAACCAAACCATTTTTAAGGAATTACTCATTAACATCCTTATACTCTGTACCCCATCTATTCAACATGACCAAACCAATATTCACAGAGATGTTACCATGCCTTCCCAATCTTTTATGCTACTACTAGTTATTCAATAATTACAAACCTTTTATCCTGCTTATTGCAACGATCTACAACAAGAATGGCAATCTTGGCAGATTCATCCTGCCACTGCCTCTTTTCCTCACTGACAACGCTCCATTCTCTCATTGCTCCATGAGGAGGGTATAACTGAAAGTAAAATATGCTTTGAAAAGTATCATTTAAGCCCTTACATATTTATCCATAAAGAAGTATTAACTATACCCTAATCAATATGAGAAAACAAAAACTATACATTTTTTTTTTTTTTTTTTTTTTTTTTTTTATACTTTGTCGCTGTCTCCCGCGTTTGCGAGGTAGCGCAAGGAAACAGACGAAAGAAATGGCCCCCCCCCCATACACATGTACATACACACGTCCACACACGCAAATATACATACCTACACAGCTTTCCATGGTTTACCCCAGACGCTTCACATGCCTTGATTCAATCCACTGACAGCACGTCAAACCCTGTATACCACATCGCTCCAATTCACTCTATTCCTTGCCCTCCTTTCACCCTCCTGCATGTTCAGGCCCCATTCACACAAAATCTTTTTCACTCCATCTTTCCACCTCCAATTTGGTCTCCCTCTTCTCCTCGTTCCCTCCACCTCCGACACATATATCCTCTTGGTCAATCTTTCCTCACTCATTCTCTCCATGTGCCCAAACCATTTCAAAACACCCTCTTCTGCTCTCTCAACCACGCTCTTTTTATTTCCACACATCTCTCTTACCCTTACGTTACTTACTCGATCAAACCACCTCACACCACACATTGTCCTCAAACATCTCATTTCCAGCACATCCATCCTCCTATACATACTATACATACCTTACCTTATATAACTTCCTACCCCCAGACTCTTCCCAAAGGGCTCCCAGAGTGCTAAGAAACCTAACAGAAGTCCAATATAAGGGGTCTTGATTTTGAAAAATAATCTTTAAATGTATGAAATAGAGAACAATATTACCCATGTACCTTCTACATAAGCCCTTTTCTTCATTATCTCCTGGCATTATCTCACTAAAGCAGGAAACAGCAAAAAAGTAAAAAATAAAACAATCCAATTGTCATATAAGGCAACTAAGATGGGAAGGAGCAAAGGGCTGAAAATCATCCCCTTCTGTATCATTACTTTCCAAAACGAACACAAACATCAATTCTCGGTCTTACAAGGCTAAGGTAGGAAGCGGCATACAGGTATGAAAGAAATTAACATATTCATCATTCCCTGCATTAACGAGGCAACGTCAAGAATATGACAGACCTTTAGAGGGAAAACTTCCCACTTGGCCCCTTTCTCTATTCCTTCTTTTGGAAAAGCAAAACTGGAGGGGAGGATTTCCAGAATCCCTGCTCCCACCCATTTTAGTCGCCTTCTATGACATGCAGGGAATACATGGGAAGTATTCTCTGTATAAACATTTATTGTTATAAACACATGTCTGCAAAAACATTTGTCATACACACAAAGGTAAAAACACCCATTTATGAAATCAGTTCTCTAAATTTTTTGTGACAAACAGCAAAGGGAACCTCGACAAAATTCCATGAAAACATTTTCTATAATTGATCACATTATCTGTATTTGCAATCTAATTATCTATCTTTTTCTTTTAACTGTGTTCCCATTTACAAATTGTAGATGGAGCAAAAAATACACCTGTGTTGCTAATTTTCCAGAACAAAGGTCCAAAACCCCAAATCCATAAGATGAAAAAATACATCTAATTTTCTTGGGTAGACTTACAACACACATACCATCCCTTTATCATGTCAATAAAAATTCAAATTATGTACCATGAAATAAAAAGTAAAAAAAAACAATAAATTACCCTTCAAAGTATCTGAGAAAAATCATCTTGAACAAAAACATTTAAAATTTTTCTATTAATGCTATGTAGGAAAAGTATTGAGAATAAAGTAAATACACACATGTAATATTATTTACCTCTGGTGGTGGTAATACCTGAACTGAACACTCTTCTAATATCTGCAAGACTGTTTCACAACTCTTGACAGCTGATTCATCCAATTTGTTTTCATTCTGGTAACGGAGCTCATGCATGAAGATCCCAACTTTGTACAGTAACTGTAATGCAAATCAAACTTAATTATTGTTACCTATAATTTCTCAAAATAAGCTGCTACGGTTACATCAAAAAGAGTAGCTCACTATAACTCATCTACTAATGATGATCTAACTTTATCACTAATCCCTGTCTTATAAGTCACTCTTGATTTTTCATATGCAGTAATATGTCAATGGTCAGGCAAACTTGAAGCCCAGCAGTTACCAAATCATATATCTGGCCAGACTGTGGGCATCAGAGTTGCAAAGAGGACCTGATGATGAATCAAATAAATTGAAATGCTTGAAATTACATTTTCCTAATACTGAACAGTCTTGTATATGTATATATATTTTTATCTATATTAATTTTTTTTATCATACTTTGTCGCTGTCTCCTGTGTTAGCGAGGTAGCGCAAGGAAACAGACAAACACAGACATATACATATATACACATGTACATAATTCATACTGTCTGCCCTTATTCATTCCCATCACCACCCTGCTACACATATAATGACAACCCCCTCCCCCTGCATGTATGTGAGGTAGCACTAGGAAAAGACAACAAAGGCCACATTCGTTCACACAGTCTCTAGCTGTCATGTATAATGCACTGAAACCACAGGTCCCTTTCCACATCCATGCCCCACAAAACTTTCCATGGTTTACCCCAGATGCTTCACATGCCCTGGTTCAATCCATTGACAGCATGTCGTCCCCAGTATACCACATCGTTCCAATTAACTCTATTCCTTGCATGCCTTTCACCTTCCTGTATGTTCAGGCCCTGATCACTCAAAACCTTTTTCACTCCATTCTTCCATTACACTTAATCATCGTTTCCTGCATCAATGAGGCAGCACAAGGAAACAGACAAAGAATGGCCCAACCACTCACATAGACATGTATATATAGAAACACACATACATGCACATATACATATATGTACATTTCAACGTATGTATTCATAGGTAAGTAGGTAATACCCTTTACTCCCTAAACTTCTTACATGATGTATATCCTTTTGTTCTGTCTTTCTTCTTCCAGAAAATTTCTTAATTTTTCTATCTACTGAACATCTGGCAGGTTTCTGTTGATAAATCAGGTAGTAGTAGTCAGTAGGAACATTAGGTAGGAGCTTTGGAATACAGTGCACGAGAGTTACCCTCTGCCAGTGCCTTATTAGGAGTGAGGCACTAAAGGGTAAAAAGCAGCACATGAGTTCACCAATTATGGAGACCCTTTTGCCATGACCATCCCTTTGAGAGATTTCTAATGGGAACAGGTGTCAGAGATATAGATACATAGGAAGATCCACTTACTGCCATCAGCTACATTCCAATTCCATTGTGTGATTGAGGCTCCATACTGTCATTCAATTCACCAATACACATGTTTAGCCCAGCATCACTCTAATTCATAAAAACTGTAACACATACATTCATGTGGAATGCATGCATAGTACTCTTACATAAAGGTAAGGAAGACAAAAGCAAATACTCAAATTACATAGGTATAATTTGCTGAGAATATCTGGTAAGGTGTATGGGAGACTGGTAAGGTGTATGGGAGAGTAACAGCATACACAGAAATTCATGGTGACTTCAGGAGAGATAGAGGGTGTGTGGACCAGCCAATTTTTGAGGAATCTGCATGAGAAATACTTGAAGAAACTGACTTGTAAAGCCATTTATGGATCTCGGTAAGTAGATGGTGGGGTTTACAGTCAGGCCTTGGGAAAGCTACCACAAATACATGGGGTAAATGGAAAGTTGCTAAATTCAATGAGGAGTTTTTACTGATAGAATTAGTCATATATGTGAGCCAGAAAGTGAAAAGGGTGAGTGGTTTCTGGCAAAGGTTGATGTGCATCAAGAATGGGTGATATGACTTATTTTTTATACATTCATGAGCAGAGTGATTAGAAAGATCGATGCGAGGCTTTTAGAGATATGGACAAGTCTATGAAACGCTGGGATTGGAGGCATGTGAGGTGAATCTGTTGCAATTTGTATATGTCAAAGTTCTGGTGGCAGATGCCACAGAAATATTCCAGAAGCTGGTGGCAGAGTTTGGAAATGTGTGTGAAAGAATTAAGAAAAGAGTAGTAAACAGGAACAAAGTTAATATTGTGCAGCATGGGGTGATAGAGGATGGTTTGAGCGTAAGTCTGAAAGGGTAAGATTCAAAAGATGTAGAGTGCTTAAAGTATCTAAGAGAGGATGTGGCATTGGATGGAACCATGAGGCTGAAGCAGGTAATTTGGTGGAAGAGAGTGCCAAGGTCTGGAGTGCATTTATGAGCATGAGGAAGGAAAATCAGCTTCATACACAGAAATGATGGGTATCCTTGAAAGTAAAGTAGCCCTAACACTTGTATGGATGTGTCTTGAAACTTAAAAAATAAAGATAGGATGTGGGTGGACTTCATAAAAATGAAATGCTTGAGGATGGCAAGTGGTATGAAGCAGGAATCATGTAAAGAATAATGACGCTGCAAGTGACAGCTGTGATGATAAACAGAGTGTGATTGAAAGGAACAATCAGTGAAATGGATAAACCATTTAAAGCAAGTCATCTGTCTACAAATTTTTCAACCGGATTTTGATTGGCTTTCTTAAGTTCAAAACAATGCAAACTATAACAGGTAACTTTTTGATGTCATTGGAACGAATGAATAAATAAATCTATTTTGTCACAAAAAAAAGCCTCAAAGAAAAGACAGACTGTTAATTAAAACAAAATTTGAGGCAACTGGCAGATCATTGACCAAAACAGTATGAGCTACTACTTTTGGCTGGCCATCTATGCATGAGGACATTTGGGAAGGTAAACAATAATAATATGACTTGATCTTGGGTGTCTGGCTGTTTTTCATAGCAGAATCAAAATTTGGCATGACAGGTAATGCAAGCCCTATCATGAACTTGGGTTACTCATCATTCTTAACACAGAAAACCTTTATGTGAAAGAAAGACCTTGTATATTTACGTGAAGTCTGGAAAACACAATTAAGAATAACTTGAAGATTAGTTGGAAGGTAAGGGTTTAGGAATACATGAGCTTTACAGAAGCAGAACAGCCAGATATAAATATGCACTACAAAGCATTGACCAGGGTGTCTGCACGAGATGGTGAGGGTTACCTAATTCTGAAAGTACCTCATGGTATCATGTATAAATAAAAAGACAAAACAATGTTTATGTCACCTACAGTACTGTGTGTAGGTAATCAAGTCAGTTAAGACGTTCATTAACTTTTTTCAGACTTAATATATGTTAACATTTTTGAATGACTTACTCACTTGTGGATTTGCTTTTGAAGTATAAGAAACAATAGCATGAACTCTGGGGTGTGTAGCCAAAGCTTGAGCAGCACGGATACGTGTGTGAATGTGAGTTCGAGGAGATGTAACTAATGCTAACAAATGATTGAGATGCATTCTCAGGATGTCTTGACAACCCCATACCATACGCTCCCAACCACATCGTTCGCTGTTACCTGTTAAGTATAGTAAGTGAATAAAATCTACAATTCACATTAAAATCTAACTCATATCACTTGTGATGGAAAAATAAACAGCTCATATCACTTGTGATGAAAAAATGAACATCTTACAACACATCCTACTAAATAATGAGTAATCTAAAACAAATGAGAGTACAAACACTGAACAGACACACATGTAAATGCATATCTATAATAAACAGGATAAGGAATTTTATATCTATGGGGCCCAATCTCTTGAAATTTATTCTTCTAACATACAACTTTTTAAACTTCAGTACATCATCAGCATTCACTGCTCATAACAGTTAATTTCATTCATCCACTAATACTATAATAATACTTCTTTACATCCTCTCTAACTAGTTTCTTCTTAAACTTCATGTTTTGGCCCCTGGTTGTAATATCTCTGCAACTTTCAAGGAATTGTTCACTGTCTACATTATCAAGGATGTGATCATGTCACTCCTCATTCTTCTCTCTTTCATGGTGAGCATATCTAAAGCTTCTAGCTTTTCCTTGAAACTCACCCCTCTAAATTTTGGTTCAATCTTTGATGCCCTTCTCTGTACATTCTTTATTAGTTGTTAATGCTTCTTTCAATATAGAGACCAAACCAGAGAAGCACATTCCTTACTCATCATGCCAACATTTCTTCCTCTCTAATACCTTGCTGACTAGCTGGAGTTTTCCCTATATCATTGAACGAATAGGATAGAATGAATTACATTGATGTGTTACATGGGAAGCAACATGCTATCAGTGGGCTAAACCAGGGCATTTGGAGCAGTCAAGGTAAACCATGGAGTAGTCCATGAGGCTCGTCTGTGGATGGCAGTCTCTGGGTTTGTGACATTACTGATAGATTTATGACCTCTGTTCTCCTCTGTGGGAAACTACCACACCCTTCCTCAACATCATCACATCCTCTCATCCTCGCCACTACACCCTCACTCACTTACCAACACACATCATGGCAAGACCTCAATGTAGGTGTTCCATAACATACCCTCCCTCATCACTACCACCCCCTCTTACCCTGGCCACCACATCCTCCCTCACCACCACCTTACTCACTGGCCACCACACCTTGAACAGCAAATGGCAGGCCACCACATTCTGAACAGCCATTTCCTCTCCAAACCTCCTATATTGCTGGCAAAGTCCGCCTGCACAACAGTAACATATTTTCCAAAAACCATATCATCCCAGCAGCCAACAAATTCAATCATGCCAAGAAACTGGAAAAATTAATGGCAATAGTGTAAGGAGTTAGTTTTGCACAGCCAGCAACTCTTTCATCATGTCTACAGACCAGGAACAGACTGAGATAGGAGTGTCCTTTTACAGTTTAGAAACATGACAACTATAGAAAGAATGCAGGAGAGAAAATTTCTTAAATAAGAAACTAAACATTCACTAAATATTCCTTACCTTTGCGTTGGGTGATAGTGGCAGCTGCACATAACAGTAATTCCAATAAAAATAAACTGAAAGTTTCAGGAGCACTGGCAGAAGGCAAGGCACTTGCCACTGCCTCAACAGATGACCATGCTAGAAGGGGGGAAATACAATAATTTTTCTTATGCAAACTGTGACATGACAAAAACAATTTACATTGTAAGAGGGACTGAAAAAAGATTCCTGTAAGAAATTATTGAAAATGTGAAGACTATCTTTATATATAACTTTTACATTTTTTATTATAGTAAATAAACATTTACAGCCTCCCTATGCAAAACCGTTTTCTCCTATCAGTCATCAAAGCATTTAGAAAGAATACATGAGGCTAACAATACTAGCATATTCCACTAGTGCAGACAAAATAAGGCTGTCATACATATAATCTTTGTTCTATCCTTCCCAGTGGGATACTCACTATGTATGTCCTCAGTACAATTAAACATTCTTGACATAACTATATTTCTACCCTCCTGTAATCACTCTACCCATTCTCTCGACAAAATTACCTCACTATTCTCTTTTTGGAGATAAATGTTAAAGATACTGGTGTACTAAATATTCTCCCTAAATCTGAAAACTAAGATCATATCCCTGGGGATAGGGAAGAAAGAATACTTCCCACATATTCCCTGCATGTCGTAAAAGGCGACTAAAAGGGGAGGGAGCAGGGGGCTGGAAATCCTCCCCTCCAGTTTTTATTTTTCTAAAAGAAGGAGCAGAGAAGGAGGCCAAGTGAGGATTTTTCCCTCTGAGACTCAGTCCTCTGTCCTTAATGCTACCTCATTAATGAGGGAAATGGCAAATATGTAGGAAAAAAAATCAACACAAACAAAATGTTGTGGGAATGTTTCATTAATGTCTTACTGCTCTGTCTGCAATGGCCTTTTAGTCTACCGTTCAAAATATACCTAAATGAATATGGTAAAAACACTAACGCATAAGAAAACTGATTTCCAAAAATGATTAAGAACTATACATAAAATGTGCATCTAAACTTTACAGAATTAATATTTTCCTCACACAAAAGAATTCTATCTTCAAAAACCAGCTTTGAATATATATAATGTTTCTCTATTTATACTTTGCTTATGAGTGGAGACATGAGCTATGAGTGATGTGTCATTTCTGGAACATTCTAATATTAATTGCAATATTACACTTGTTAACTAAGAGCACCAGCACCATCCCTAAAGGACAAGCCGCTAAAATCAACCAATGAAAGTATGAGTAATCTCAGCACAACTGGGATGTCAGTGAGAAAAGACGAGTCATTCAGAGTTATAGGTTAAACCATAATCAACCAGTTAATCCTCATCTAAATTCCAGTCAATTTCGACGGTGCAACCCATGCTCCAGCAGTAATGGGGTGCATGGGAAGGAAGCTTTTATACCAATGCAGGTGACCTATGTCCATATATCAAAACAGGTTTTTCGCACTGAAATGGGTTACTGTTGTAGTTTAGCCATCCTTAAGAGAATGTGGACAGGAGTAAATCCAAGTATGAATATAGCAAGATCAGTTTAGTTCCAAAAAAGAATTAGGCATAATTCAAACCATAACTCAGTCATTCAATAACCTAACAATCAGAATCTTAAAAGTTTTTTAAACCACCAAAAAGTAAATTCTGAGCATTAGAGACATTACTTAGTGGTACATTAAGGGAATAAAATAGGCACCCATTACTAACATACTGAAAGTAAAGAAAATAGGATGCTCAAGGGTTGACTTATAGAACATGATGCTCAAGGGTTGACTGACCTCTAAGATCTATCAGCTTTTCACGATTTATGAGAAATCTTCTTACACAATCGCAAGCTTCATAAGATTTCTTCTAAATTTCCAAAAGTCAAAGCAATCAGAAGTGCACCATCTTAGAATTACCTTGTGACAGAATGAACAATCATAGTGTCACAGTACAAATGCTAGATTATATTGAACATAGTACATATCCATGGTTTAAGCATTAATGGAAGTATCTTGTACGGAGAAATCAAAATACAATGTTAACTTGGCTGAAATAATTCTGTATACCATGAGATACTTAAGTTAACAGGCAGTTTGCAGAATAACCCAGTTTCTGAGTGATATGTCTGCTTTGTGCAACTTGTTAATTGTGCTTCAACTTCCTCATATTTTCATTGGTTTGCTTTGGAAACCAGTCACCTCAAGATACTGTAACCATTCTGTTTAGGCATGGAGTTTTACCAGACACAGTCCAAGCATGAATTAAAGTGTAAGCCATGAAACTTGTCTTTGTCTGTCTTGGGAAAAAAATTCAACCTACCTGACATGAATAAAAAGTCTGTAGCTTTCTGAATAAGAACCCTAAATCTATCCACCAACTCAGAGTGTGACAAAATTTTTTCTTCTTTCTTGGCATTTTCAGGAGTTAAGGCAGGGGAACTGCGACTCTGGTTTAGAAATAGCTGGTCCGAAATGTTGTGAAGGCTAGAAAGAAAACAAGAAAATAGTTATATGATTAAAAAGCCTTCTTAAAATGTTTCAAATTTGATAAAAAAAAAAAACACTTGATACAGCTATAAAGTACATAAAGGCTTTGTATCATGTAAAGGTTAGAATAAAAATCAAAGGTCAATACACTTTGAAGAGCTGCAGATCTGATGGAAACATTGTGAAATCAGCACTGTAATCATCACATTTCCCATGTTGCTACATTTCAAGTATACTAAAATAACCATATTAATGATTTTTAAAGTCATTAAAAACTTGTGTACAGTAACAAAACAAAGGTTTCTGGCCGCTTACCTTTTAGTGAATGGAATGGTGGTGTAATTGGCGAGCACTGAACCCACTCCAGAGTCACTATCCTCCCGAGTTGAAGCTCCTGAGAACAGCTTCATGTTGTGCAGGCTGGTCGATCCTGATATACTTGTTTTATCCGCTGTCAGATTGTGTTAATGAAGCTATTATCATGCAGCTCGGCTGTCATTATGTCTTTAACTCAAACTTTCCTATCATTAATTGGTAATGTATACTCATCATCAAAATCAGAAAATTTGTGGGGGGGGTGCTGTTTCTTGAGGAATGGGATTGTGCCAGGAGTGGCTGAGGGCAACCAAGTATGAATATGTACAAGTCTATATGTGTATAAAAGTATGTATGTATGTATCTACTGGAGGTGGAAGGATGGAGTGAAAAAGATTTTGATTGATCAGGACCTAAACATACAGGAGGGTGAGAGGCGTGCAAGTAATAGAGTGAACTGGAACAATGTGGTATACCAGGGTCGACTTGCTGTCACTGGAGTGAACCAGGGCATGTGAAGTGTCAGGTAAACCATGGAAAGGTCTGTAGGCCCTTTAAAGTATTCCTCTCAAAAGCAAATATAGCAAAGCTGCAATCTATGCAAAAACAAAATGCATTCAAAACAATCACTGGCTGTCTACCAACCACAAACACTCAACACATATACAATAAAACAAGGACCATACCAATAAAGTTCCACCTCAACATGCTCGGCACTCAATTCTATGCAACAGCACTAGACCTCTGTTGACCAAACCACTCCATAACTAACCACATCCCCCAAGTGGAAATAAAAAGCTTAACCCTGCCTTACACTTCAGCAACCTCTACTCTCAGAAAACACATACAAACTGATCTCCCAACAAGCATTAAACAATAGCCCTACCAATTCAGTCTTAAAGTCCAACTCACCAGACATACACCAATTAGCCACACACCACAGGCAAACAGGAGTCACACTTTCCCATCTACACTCTGGCCATAATCCATCCCTACAATGCTACAAACACCATTTAAAATATTCCAAGATCCTCCATACCCATGACGCAACTAACAGAACATATACATTGAGCACTTACGACTAAACTGCCTTGAACTCTCCCCACACACAACTTCACTACACTTTATGACCTGTGGTCCCAACAGTGGATAAGGGCAGCTTCCTGAGCACTGCAGAAGTCTCATAAAGATAAAAGGGACTCGTGGGGCAGGATGTAAGTAAAAATATAGATGGTCACTGAATAACTCATATTCCAAAATCAATTCTAAGACAAACATAAAAGTCTAATACCCCTTAGCTTCTCTGCAGCTCAAAAAGAATGTTACTGTAAACACCTGAGGATAAGATGATAAAAACTTACTCTTAAGGCTATTATTAATATCACGTGCCAAAGTGTGCTGGTGTGTGGAAGCTGTGGCTTGGATGCGTGACAGAGCCACCTGAAGCAATGCTGCCTCAGTGCCTTGTAGATGACCCACACAGCTTGCCTGACCCCCACAAACAGCTGACTCTCCTCTACACAACAAGTTCAAATGATGTAACACCTCCAAGCTCAACTGTAAAGATATATCCTTCTATACAATAAACACCTAAATTTCACATTTTGTTAATGTATATACTTCATTATGATCTGTCTACTAATAATGCAATAACTTAAAGTCATTTATTCACACTAATCTGGTCAACTTAATGCATAACCTAAAGTTTCACTAAACATAACTATGAAACTATTATTTCATCCATACTGCTAGTCATGAAAACACTCCAGTACTTCATCCATGCTGCCAGTCACTTACAGATAGTTATATACACACTTGAGGGCACATTCTTTTTGATGTGAATTTTCCAGACAAAATATTATTGAATATATCAATTACACTGACTCACAAAAAAAAGTTTTGAGAACCTTATCAAGGAATGTTACAACAGTTATGTATTAAAGACAACTGGATGCACTATATAGGCAAAACTGTATCACTATCATCAAGCAAGAAGTGCAGTATGTACTAAGTACTAAGCCTGCCTTTTGCCAAAAGCTCACTGGAGGTACTTGTAGGAAGGAGGTAGTCTGTCTATCACTATTACTCCATTCCCAATTGCAAGAGATGGATCAGACAGTTAAGAGCCTCTTCACTTATATACATCCAAAACCCAAACCCAGAGTGTTACAGTGAAACACTCATACAAAACTTATATAAACATATGAAACACCTCTTTTCTGATACTAACCATAAAGTTTTTATGCTGTGGTGATGCTACAAGGCAGTTAATCATCCATGAGAGGATTTCAGTAATGTCTGAGACCACCACCTCACACTCGCTCTCCCCTGTCACATCACTTACGCCCATACCCTCAGTGTGTAAAGATTTCTTGAGAGTGCACAGGAGGGAATCCACAAAATAAGCCTTGTGGATAAGTGGGATTATGAGTTCAGTATTCTGTGAATGAACAACAGCAAGTCAAGTACAAAGCAATTCCAGTGAGATACATTTGTGTTTTTAAAAAGACATCGCAAATTGATATTCCAACAATACTAGTAAATTCTACTTCTGTATCATATTGCCAATTTCTAATCATCAAAAAATGATCCAGACATGTTCTACAATAAAACAAATATCAGCAAAATGGTTGTATAAAGGGAAATGATCATAATATTCATATGTCTATTAGCATATCATCTGGGAATGAATATGCGAGTGTGTGTGTGTGTGCTTCTCTACTTTAAGGGCAAATCAGTTTTGTTTGGTTACAAGTTTCTGCACTCTGATTAAAGAGACTTAACAGATATATGTTAGGCAATCCTTTCCTGTTACCAAAGTTTCATACTTCCACGGAAAACTACCAGTCTCATGCTACTAGCTATCTGCAATCACTGTTTCTTGTGGACTGTCTAATGAGGCACTAACCAACTCACCGTAATCATGCTGAGCTCTTAGCCTAATATACTGAATGCCAAAAAAAGTACTGACCATAGAAAAGCTAAAAACATCAAGCTCACCCATGCCACACACCAGGATGGGTAGGTAGAAAATGCATGTACTCAAGCTTCTTCTATCAGCAAGCAGATATTCACTCCACACAAGAACACAAGAAAAAGCTTATTTTCTGTGCTTGGCAGCACTTGCTATCTATCTATCTATCTATTTACCTATGTCTCTGATGCCTGTTCCCAACTAGAATTCCCTCGATGGGTTGGCCACAGCAGTAGAATCTCCATAACTAGTGAACTCCAGTGCTGCTTCTTAGCCTTTAGTGCCTTGCCCTTAACAGGCCACTGGCAGAGGGCAACTCTAGTAAGTGTTGGCATAGGCTCCTAACTAATGTTTCTGCCAACTACTTCTACTCAATGCTCCTTCCTAATGTTTCCATCTTCCACCTCTACCTAATGTTTCTTCCTAATGCTCCTGCCTAAATGTTCCTACCTACTACTACTACTATCTATTGCTCCTACCACTTTGCCAAAAGGAAGGGCTAGCACATAATGCTCACCACAGGAAAATATAGTTACGAAGAATGAGTTGTGCGAGCAGTGTTATCAGGTATCACGTATGACAAGGAGAGATTGTATGTTTGTGGAAAGAATGCCAGTAGTCCATATGTGGATGAGGCATAAAGAAAGACAGCAAACTGGGTTGGAGGAGTGCAACTTGACCACCAATGAAATGCTAACTCACTATGCAGGCGTCACTACCCCTCCCAACACTCAGGCAAGTAGTACTGGTAATATACCTCCCTGGTCATTGGCTGCCTATCAACTACTACCTACTACAGCACTTTGCCATCACACATTACTGAAATTGAAAAATCACTGCGAATTGAGGGAAGAATCTAGCTTTCTTACTGTCACAGTATATCTACACATCTTTCCATTAAAGACACATGTGTTTACACAAGACAAAGGGGTCAGACTTTCATCCAATTCTGTCTTATTAATCAAAACTAATAAAAGTACCCAAGTACAATGTTCAACACTGCAGATTTTTTTTTTCCAAAATCTCTTCCAACGGAAAAGACAAAAATTTTCAACTTATCATTATCATATGTACATATGAGAGAGCTTAAGAGGGTGTCCTGAAATGGTTTGGACATATGGAAATGATGAGTGAGAGGTTAACTAAGAGGGCATAAATGTCTGTAGTGGAGGCATTAAGAAGGGAGAAACTGAGAAGGAAGTGGAAGGATGGAGAAAGATGCTTCGAGTGATCAGAGTTTGAAAATGCAGGATGGTGTGAGGCATGCATAGGATCAAGTGAAATGCAGTGGCATGATACTGACATGCTGTATGTGCAATGAAGGAAGGTGTGTGGAATGGTCACACAAAATAATGGAAAGGTTTATGGGGCTTGGCTGTGGATGGGGGCTCTAGTTTCAGTGCATATGACAGCAAAAAAAGTAGATGCAAGAAAACAAGGCCATTTCTTTATCTGCTCCTGGTGCTATCTCACTATATGAGAAACAGTGAACAAGTATGCAACAAAAATTATAATATATATACCAAAGGATGTGTTGAATACCAAATTACCCAAATGGACAAAAAAAAATCTACTCTGACAATTAACCTTGTGCAGCAGGTCCAGCATGACCATCAAAGAGTTGTGGCAGAGTGCTATGTCCTGTGCAGAGTGGGGAAGTAATGCCATCAAGGGGATGAAAAGCACCACCTGAAATTATCAGTAACATGTAAGTAATGCTGATATAACTAAATTTCCATCCCAGTAATAGGAGGATATCTAAGTTAGGAATTATTTTAGTGCCACTGAATTTGTATGTCTATAACTACATTAATATTTGAAAACACAATAGATGCAGGAGCCCACCCATATATCTTGTGTAAATGATTTCCCAAAAATTTTTGAGAACAAATTAGGACCTCTAACTGTGTGCCAATACTCACTGTAAGAGTTGATGGGGCACTGACTTCAGCATTTTATAACACTTATGAAGCATTAATCTCCCTAATTTCATTCAAAATCAATTCTTATAAATTATCTGAAACACTACATAGATATCATAAACATATCCTTAAGAATACAAAAAAGAGGGAGCTCAGCAAATTTTAGAAACTCCACTGCTCCTGATATACTAAATCAGATAAATGATATTAACTGGGATAAATAAGAGTCACTGAAATCTCAATAAAAACAAAAATAAAGCGAATAGCATGAATGAAAAAAAGAAAGAAATTAATATCACTGCATATGCAGGATGTAGGGTACGTGACAGCAGAAACATTATCATTCATCAAGCAAAAGATGCACCGAGCCATAAGGTCTAGTCCTACCTTTCTGGCAAAATCTCATCACAGGTACTGACAAGATGACAGTCACCCTTCCTCAATTCACTTCTGATAAATCTAACTTCTCTTTCTTCGTTTGTTCTTTTCACCCCTCCAGACCATTTCAGCACACCCAAGTTAGTTCTCTCAACCAGCCTACTTTCTACCATGCTTCTCTCTTATACTGTCATTTCTTATGTGATCAACCTGTCTTACATCACACACTATCCTGAAGCATTTCATTTCAAACACAACACATTTCTTTCCTTTTCATTTACTGTCCAAGGCTCACATCCATATAACAATGTTGGGACCACTCTACCTTCAAACATAACCACCTTTGCCCTAAAAGACACCATCCTCTCCTTCCACATACTGTACTACTTAGTACACTCAGGATCTTAGTCCCATTTTCTATCGTATGTCTTTCTTCAGTCTCCATGGTTCCATCTGCTACCATATACACTCCTAAGTATCTAAAGCATTTTGCTTCTTCCAGCTCCTCCCCATTTCAACTTAGACCCAAGCCATCTTGTCTCACTTCCTTCTATCTATCTATCTATCTATCTATACCTCTGATGCCTGCTCCAACTGGAACTCCTTCAAAGGGGTGGCCAGGGCTACAGAGTCTATAAAGCATGGTGAGACCTATCTACTGTCATGTTTATTTCAACAAAATGTTACAGATGTCTAACACAATATCAGTTTAAGATAAGCCTTATCTACATCTGGATGAACTGCAAAGCTGAATCTTAGCCTTTAGTGCCTACCCTTGACAGGCCACTGGCAGAGATTCGTAATACTGTTCCTAATGACTACTTCTATCTAATGCTCCTACCTACTACTTCTACCTAATGCTTATACCTAATAATCCTGCCTAAATATTCCAATCTACTACTTCTATCTTATCCCTGGAGATAGGGGAGAAATAATACTTCCCACGTATTCCCTGTGTGTCAAAGAAGGGAACTAAAAGGGAAGGGAGCTGGGGGCTGGAAATCCTCCCCTCTTGTTTTTAATTTTCCAAAAGAAGGAACAGAGAAGGGGGCCAAGTGAGGATATTCCCTCTAAGGATTAGTTCTCTATTCTTGACGCTACCTCACTAATGTGGGCAATGGCGAATATGTATGGAAAAAACTACTTCCATCCATTCGTCCTACCATTTTGCCAAAAAGAAGGGCTAACACGCAGTACTAACCAAAGGAAAATCTAAAGTTACGAAGAATGAGCTGTGCGAGTTAAGTGTTGTCAAGTGTACGTGGACAGAATATCAGTAGTCCACATGTTAGTGAGGTAGAAAGAAAAAAACAGCTACATGGGTCAGAGGAATGCAACTTGACAACCACTAAAGTGCTGGTTCACTAAGCAGATGTCATTAACCCTCCTGTCACCCAGGTGGGTAGTACTGGTTATATACCTCCCTGGTCTTTGGCTGACTACCAACTACCCTTGTTGTACCTTGTTACCTTACTTTTCTTCACATTTACCCTCAACTTTCTCCTTTCATACACACATCCTTAAACTCTGTCACCAGAAACTCAAGGACTCAAAACATTTTAAACAACTCTAATAAAGTTTTTACAGTAAACTCAAGGACTCAAAACGTTTTAAACAATGCTAATAAAGTTTTTACAGTGGCAGACGAGTAAATAGATGGAAATATAATGACAGAGGAAGTTATGGTGTTAATAGAGTACATTTAAAAATTTGCATTACTAGATGGAGAAACATCTTTATAACCTTTCCCATAACAAAACATAAAAAAATACATCGGCATAAGACTCACCTGTTGAGGAAGAGCAAGACTGGGATCACAGTCAATAGCATAGTCTTCAAATGTGAATGAACGTCCAAGTGCCAGAGAAAATGCTGCTATAACTAGCTGGGTGGAAATTGCACTATGTTTGTGCAACTGCTGAGCAATTATAAGAGGAACATTTTGACGAAGATGCAGAACTGTGTCCTCTGGAGAACATCGATCCAGCATTGTTGTAAACAACTGAGACAGGTCAAAAAAGTAAAAATTATTACTTAAAAAACTAAATTCTTACTCCTAAATCTAAATATCATTACCTTTTCATAACAAAATGTGTCATAATCAGTAGCAAACTCCTTTCTGAGGCTAATCAAGGTAGGTTAAGGACATCTAGTGCTTAAAAACCTCCTCTACTTATGAAAAATAAAATGTTTAGAGCTACATAACATTAACCACAATTACTAACAATTGTTTGAAGATACTATGCTATTCACAAGATGTACTTGCAAATCCCTGTCATGTTAACAAATTCCATCATTAGATGACATATACTCATCTCTAGGCTAACAACAACAAAAAAAAAATACTGTTTATATTCAGGTGCAATGAATTATGAGCAGATAGGATTACAAACAAATGGAAGCTTTCCTTGTGTTTTGTCAAACTGTGATTTTGACAAGGGTTTTCAAAAACAGTGTCTTTCTCCCAATAATCATAGTGATGCATTTGATTGGACAAAAGAATCTAGGAATTCTCAAGCATTCCAACAGTAATTAGCTGGCAATATAATTTCATGAAGGAAGAAAAACAACAGTTCACCATAACACAGTACGAGATGAAAACTATTACAAAAGTTATATTCGAATCACCTTAAGAATTGCACATCGAATGACAGGCTGAGGGTGGTTTGCCATTACTATTGTTTGATCCATATAAAGTGCTTCAGCCAAAAGAGTACGGGCTGTAGTATCTGAAGAATATTTCAACAGAGTTTCCATCATTTCCAAGAGTCCAACCACTACTTGTGTAAGGCAGGATAGGTTAACATGGGAACTACTTTCCTCCTCCTCAATGCTATCATCATCTTCAGTCTCTCCAATGTCTTCTGTCCATTTTGTTAACCTTCTTATTGGCTGATAAGTCTCTGTCCTTTCACTATCTGTGGTATTTCCATTTTCACTCTCATGTATGTCTGCTTCTGACAATTCAGTTTTTCTTAAAAATTTCTTTTGACTGATTTGATGTTCTATTGTGTAGATTTCTGCATTATTTGAAAAGTCCTTTTCAGAAAGATATTCCAATTCTAAGGTTCTCACTTGATCAACAGAGGGAACTGCTTGTGATACTGCTAGCTCTCTCTCTCGGAAAATCTTTCCATCCACTCTGTCTTCATTTACAGGTAGACAACTCTCCCTTGTACCATTACTGTTGCTGTTATCAACAACCCTGTCAAGGATTTCTTCATCATCTGAGCTCTCATACGCATTCTTAACTATTGTACCCTCCTTTCTCAATTTTCTAATCTCCTCTTTTTGTTCAAGTCTTATCTGTTGCAGCTGTAGGAAAGGATCATTACTGTCGACCAACTGCCAATCACTGGTCTGGAAAAAGATTTTACAAATTAGCACAAACTTACAAGAATAAGACAGAATAATCATAAATAGTTCAGTTGGCAAATTTTTGTTACACAAAAAAAGATTTTCTAAAACAATTTAGCAAAAGCAAAGAAAATGGAAAAGAGTGTTAACAGAAACCAAAAAGTAGGAAAAGAAAGTAAAAATGAATTGAACAAAAGGCCCATACAGCCGAGTATTGACTGCCATAATCAAACCTCTCTATAGACACAATTCCCTATTCAATTTTTTCATGTGAACATCAAAGCATTTATGCCACCTATAACTTCACACTATCTCTATCTATCTATCTGTATTTCTGAAGCCTGTTCACAACAGAATCTCCATCAAGGGGGTGGCCATGGCAACAGAATCTCGATAACTAGTGAAATCCAGCACTAAGTCTTAACATAGATTTAGTACCTCACCCTAAACAGGCCACTAGCAAAGGGAAACTCCAGCGTAGTGTTTGCAGAGGCCATCTATCTATCTCTATACCTCTGATGCTTGTTCCAATTGGAACTCCCTCAAATGGGGAACCACCTCAACAGTCACTATAACTATAGAACTCTTGTGCTGCTTCTTAGCCTTTAGTGCCTCACTCTTAACAGGCCACTGGCAGATGGCAAGTCTAGCGCAGTATTTGCAAAGGCTCCTACCTAATGTTGCTAATGACTACTTCCTACCTACTACTTCTACCTAATGTTTCTACCTTATGCATCTACCTAAATGTTCCTACCTACTACTTCTATCTACCGCTCCTACCATCTTATCAAAGGCAGGGCTAGCATATAGCACTCACTGCAAGAAAATCTAGAGCTACGAAGAATGATCCATATGAGTTAAGTGTTGTCAAGTGTTAAGTATGACAAGAAGAGATTGTATGTTTGTGGACAGAATGCCAGTAAAGAAAAGACAGCTACCTGGGTCGAAGGAGTGACTTTACAACCAGCGAAGTGCTGGCTCACTACACAGCCATTTCCCAGGCGATACCCAAGTAGGTTGTACTAGTAATATACCTCCCTAGTCATTGGCTGCCTACTAATTACTACCTGCTATATATTTACAGACTCATGAATATTCCTTTAGAGCCTGGTAAATTTCATATGGCCTAAAGACACTACAGCACACTGGATTTGTATAATTTCAAGATGAGCAGCCTAAAAATCACTCTAGAATGTGATATGAATATGAAATTATACGAATCTTTATATATACTTAGCTATTACATTGAATTCTGTTTCTGACTCAATGGGAATGGACCAAATGCACACAGCTTGTCAGTTAATTATTATATATCCTAAACTGTCTAGTATGATAAAACAAACAAAAGCTTCTGCAGTAATACCAGTCCTTCAAGTTGTACTTTAAAACTAAACTAATCCATCAAGTAAAGACTAACATCAATAATTATCCCTCCACCCTCGCACAAAAAATACCTCCAATGCATACAATCTAAAATCATTCTACTAATAATGACCTGATATTCCTCTATCCCTAACATCTCCTCAATGCACTTGTGCATCTCTTTTGCAGTCTCTCTTTCTGTACCTTCATTACTACCACAGACTTTCTTCACCAACCTGTCATCTACTAAACAGTCTACATGACTAGACCAGTATAAAAGGATTTTATTCATATACTTTTACCTCACCTAAAACATCTTACTCATAATTTTCTTCTTTATCTATTCTCCTAATTTCAATTACTGTATACTACACAAAATCCATCTTTACTGCTCTTATTTCTATACCCCACATCTAAGGTTTCGTGTCCATTTACTATTGCTGGTATAAGTATCAATCATACAAGCTTCTTGCAAACTCTATGATCAATTTCTTGCACTTACTAGATCTCAAAGTGCATCTCCAGTTTTTTTCCTTGCATGACTCTATTTCAACTTTCCCACTACCATACTTACTGATCATAACTCTCAATATCAAGTATTTAACAATTTATTCTTCAAATTTTCAAATGATTTTACATTGCACATACCTTATATTTCTTGCACCTGCTCTCAACATCTTCCTGTTACATATATCAAAGTTTACCCAACTCCTCCTTGATTAAATTCAACTAACACATACCACAGCTTCCATTATGTATGATGCAATGAACCCCATCATGCTTTCATCTAATATAGTGCTCCATTCATATATTCATCACAGGCCTGACTCGCTTCCACATTATGTAGACAACTTCCTCATACCACCAGGGATTGACACAAGAACTTTTTCACTCATGAAAGCTCCTAAAAGCATTCAGAAGTCTCCCATGCACTCAGAACTTCCTAAGTCTATCTACCTATCACCATTAATGTTTTTCTATTCAAGCAGTGGGATTCAAGTACATGTGTGCACCTCTTGTAAGAGTTCATTACCCTATTGGCAAACTTGCTGTCCTTCAATCCTAATCCTTTCCTATCAGCTTTATGAGCTTTTTTGCTATGTGAAGAAATACTTGATACTGACGTCTCCCTCCACAAACACAAAACATTGCTTTTGATTTTTATGATTTTTATGATCATTTTTCTCTCCTACAATTAGAACCCTAACCCTGATAGAGAAAATGCATTTGACCTGATCCTTATAAGTTAGGTTAAACACATTTTCATGAAAGGCCAGCAGAATTGAGGGCTTAATGACAACAAGAGTGAAGGGAAGATGGCACTGGACCATGCTCGTATGGGTCAGGTTAAAGGCCACTGGTGTTGAGGGGACAGCAAAGTTAAAGGAGTAAAGTTGGTGGAGTGAAAGGTGAGGATGTGGTGATGATGAGGGAATAGTGAAGATTAGGGTGTAGCAAACACAACTTTTGACTTTATCCTTAAAGGTGAGGTTTAAGGCCAATGATATTGAGGGTGTACTGATGATTATAGTTTACTTTAGTTGGCTTTAGAACTGGCCTGTAAGCATGCAGCAAAGATCCATTTGGAGGTATCTTGCACCATAAAGAACATAATGGTGAGAAATAGTGTGGAGAAACAGTGTATCCACTTACAAATTTGGAGCTATCTTGCACCATAAAGATCATGATGGTGAGAAATAGTGTGGAGAAACACTGTATCCACTTGCAAATTATATTCTAAATTTCCTTCTCTTTCTCTAGAACTCTTTTCCCTACCAGCCTAAATGTAAAACTATGGTCTAAACACCCTCTTCCCTTCCAAAATTCATGCTGTTCTCCATATAAGGGCTAACTAGTCCTTAAACACGATCAATCACAATCCTGCCATAAACCATGCCAGCAAAAGTAAGAACACATTACTCTAATTCGTACAGAATTCTTTACTCTGTCTTTATTCAGGATATAAATCATGGCCCTTACCACTTTATATGCTACCCTAACTAAATGACATGTTTTTTCATTTATATGGTGCTTGACTGTTCATACCACCTCTTACATTTCATGTTTCACTTTAAACCAGCTCTTTAATCTACTTTCTCGACTTCTTAAGAGCTTTATCCCATTTAACATGTATTCTTCCTGACACATTTCATACACTCTTACTTTTCACACAAGACATCCCTTTTGCACCTACTTACCTCCTTTCAAAACAGCTTGTAATTCTTCAATTATATACGATCCTGATGATCTATTCTTTTACTCATACTGCATAACCTTTATCATCATATCTTTTTTATCATCATACTTGATCGCCGTTTCCCACATCAGTGAGGTAGTGTCAGGAAACAGGCGAAGAATGGCCCATCCACTCATATACACATACGTATACATAAACTGCATAATCTATTTAGCTTAATATTGGAAATAATTTATTAAAAAAGGGGTTGACTGTATTGTTGACTGGTTGATAAGGTTATTTAATGTATGTATGACTCATGGTGAGGTGCCTGAGGATTGGCGGAATGCGTGCATAGTGCCATTGTACAAAGGCAAAGGGGATAAGAGTGAGTGCTCAAATTACAGAGGTATAAGTTTGTTGAGTATTCCTGATAAATTATATGGGAGGGTATTGATTGAGAGGGTGAAGGCATGTACAGAGCATCAGATTGGGGAAGAGCAGTGTGGTTTCAGAAGTGGTAGAGGATGTGTAGATCAGGTGTTTGCTTTGAAGAATGTATGTGAGAAATACTTAGAAAAGCAAATGGATTTGTATGTAGCATTTATGGATCTGGAGAAGGCATATGATAGAGTTGACAGAGATGCTCTGTGGAAGGTATTAAGAATATATGGTGTGGGAGGAAAGTTGTTAGAAGCAGTGAAAAGTTTTTATCGAGGATGTAAGGCATGTGTACGTGTAGGAAGAGAGGAAAGTGATTGGTTCTCAGTGAATGTAGGTTTGTGGCAGGGGTGTGAGATGTCTCCATGGTTGTTTAATTTGTTTATGGATGGGGTTGTTAGGGAGGTAAATGCAAGAGTTTTGGAAAGAGGGGCAAGTATGAAGTCAGTTGGGGATGAGAGAGCTTGGGAAGTGAGTCAGTTGTTGTTCGCTGATGATACAGCGCTGGTGGCTGATTCATGTGAGAAACTGCAGAAGCTGGTGACTGAGTTTGGTAAAGTGTGTGGAAGAAGAAAGTTAAGAGTAAATGTGAATAAGAGCAAGGTTATTAGGTACAGTAGGGTTGAGGGTCAAGTCAATTGGGAGGTGAGTTTGAATGGAGAAAAACTGGAGGAAGTGAAGTGTTTTAGATATCTGGGAGTGGATCTGGCAGCAGATGGAACCATGGAAGCGGAAGTGGATCATAGGGTGGGGGAGGGGGCGAAAATTCTGGGGGCCTTGAAGAATGTGTGGAAGTCGAGAACATTATCTCGGAAAGCAAAAATGGGTATGTTTGAAGGAATAGTGGTTCCAACAATGTTGTATGGTTGCGAGGCGTGGGCTATGGATAGAGTTGTGCGCAGGAGGATGGATGTGCTGGAAATGAGATGTTTGAGGACAATGTGTGGTGTGAGGTGGTTTGATCGAGTGAGTAACGTAAGGGTAAGAGAGATGTGTGGAAATAAAAAGAGCGTGGTTGAAAGAGCAGAAGAGGGTGTTTTGAAGTGGTTTGGAAACATGGAGAGAATGAGTGAGGAAAGATTGACTAAGAGGATATATGTGTCGGAGGTGGAGGGAACGAGGAGAAGAGGGAGACCAAATTGGAGGTGGAAAGATGGAGTGAAAAAGATTTTGTGTGATCGGGGCCTGAACATGCAGGAGGGTGAAAGGAGGGCAAGGAATAGAGTGAATTGGAGCGATGTGGTATACCGGGGTTGACGTGCTGTCAGTGGATTGAATCAAGGCATGTGAAGCGTCTGGGGTAAACCATGGAAAGCTGTGTAGGTATGTATATTTGCGTGTGTGGACGTATGTATATACATGTGTATGGGGGGGGGGGTTGGGCCATTTCTTTCTTCTGTTTCCTTGCGCTACCTCGCAAACACGGGAGACAGCGACAAAGTATAATAAAAAAAATATAAATAAATTGGAAATAATCTTCTCCAATATACTTTCAAACACTGTTTCTAAACGATTCAGCTCCTAGATTCATTTCTCATTCAAATCTTTCTCATGTCTATATTCCAACATACTGTTCATCTATCAGTCTACTGATATCTCTACCTCCCATTCCCTCCAGGAACTCTCATCAAGGGGATGGTCATGGTAAAAGAGTCTCCTCTTATCCTTAACCTTTAATGCTTCCTTACCATATGCCGTTCTAGGTAGTCTTCCCCTTTTCACTCCCTCCAGTACTCTTCCAATCTATTTCCCTATATTACAGGTGGTCTTCCTCTCACATCAACTCCTTTGATTGTACCATCATGCCCTCTCCTTGTAAACTCTCTATCTTGCATCCTTTCCACATGCCCAAACCACTTTAAAGTACTATGTGTCACCCACTCTACAATTCATTCCTTTTGTATTCCCTTCCTTATAAAATCTCTCAAAACCTCCTCAAAACTTTCTTCATTCCTCTTTTCGCCAATCTGTTCATACACTTCTGTGGCAGCTTGAACCAATGCACTCATTAAAAGCAGCACACTCACTAATTTTCAAACAACCAAACATACTAAAAGGACTCCATTAACATTATTTTGCATCGAACAATTCTTTAAGCTTATCTATACTGTCTGCTTTTGCAGTTTCCACTCTCCTTTCATGTATCCATAGTTCTTATAACAGAAGTGAAAAAAAAAAATATGAAGAATCAATTCAACAGTTTGAGATGTGAGGATAACTGAAACATTATATGAGTAAACACTGTATTTGCTGACTTTGTAATCAAGTTTACAAGATTGTTAATGTAAAAGATAGTTAAAGAGCTGAGGCTCATTAAGTGAAAAACACCTAACCTATATTACACAAACAGTTAATCAAAGAAAGATAATACCAAACTTTCATGCACACATGCATGCATCTGCATGTATTAGATCTATCTACCTATCCATCTGCATCTCTGACACCCGTTACCTTTGAGAACTCCCTCAAGGGGGTGGCCACAGCAAGTATCCTCATAACTGGTGAACTCCAAAGCTGCTTCTTAGTCTTTAGTACCTCATCCCAAACAGGCCACCGGCAGAGAGCAACTCTAGCACAGTATTTTAAGTCTCTCCTACTTAATATTCCGACCAAACACTACCTAATGTGTCTACATATGTAAAGTTCCAACTAACTACTTCTACCTAATGCTCCCATCTAACATTCCTACCTACTCCTTCTACCTAATGTTTCTACCAAATGCTCCTGTCTGATGGTCCTCAGTAATACTCCTATCTATTACTCCTACCATTTTGTCCAAAGGCAGGGATAGCGAGCACATAGCATTCACTGTATACAAAGAATGAGATAAATGAGTTAAGTGTTATCAAATGTAATGTGTAACAAGGAGAGATTGCATGTTTGTGAAAAGAATGCCAGCAGTCTATCTGTGGGTGCAGTATAGAGAAAAGACAGATGCCTGAGTCAGAGGAGTGCAACTTAACAACCACTGAAGTTCTGGCTCACTATGCAGCCATCACTAACCCTCCCTATACCCAGGTGGGTTGTATCAGTAGTGTACCTCCCTGGCTTGTGGCCATACACACACCTCATAAGAAATAAAGTGTAGCTACCTGGTACTGTGCTAAAGTTGGAGGGGACCTTGGACAGTCCATCAATTCTGCAGCTAGATCCACTCCAACAGCAACAAGAGACCCTGGAAAAAGATAAGGAATTTTCTTATGAAACCTTTGAATACACTTGCTGACTAACTAATACTAAACATTAGTTTGGTTTCTCTAGTGAATACAAATCCTGAAGAGATATCTACTATATGGTGTGAGATATTCATAGAAACATAATTCAAACACCTGTCCCCTAAACAGTGTGCAATCCTTTGTTCTGTATATCTATCTATTACCTTACACTGGGTGGATCAAGTACATTCATGCACCTCTTGTGACTCAATTTTGCAGAATTGGAATCCCCAGCCCCAACCCCACAAGAAGAACTAACAGGAAAGGATGGCTAATTTTTGAGAGGTAAACTTGCTATCCTATTAGTACCTGTGGTTACTATATTTAAATGTGTGAACAGTTCATTAAACAATGAATGAACATACCAGGTCTACTTGTTGTAGATGTAGGAATATGAGGTAGGTAATATGCTGTGTGTTGTTCTGTAGCAGCATATGTGAGGTGGGCTGGATGTGCTAACAGAAGAAAACCATAAACCGCTGCCACATCACGGACACGGACAACTGGAGATCCTATTCCAAAGGATGTAATCCCTGTTGGAAAAAAATCTATAAATTTTCCATTTCTGATGATGAATAATTCAAAACAGAAGTTTTTTTTTTTTTTTTTTCAAACTATTCGCCATTTCCCGCGTTAGCGAGGTAGCGTTAAGAACAGAGGACTGGGCCTTTTTTGGAATATCCTCACCTGGCCCCCTCTGTTCCTTCTTTTGGAAAATTAAAAAAAAAAACAGAAGTATGACATGAAATTTCTCAAGTCCTCTCTTTCTGCTATGAGGAAAGTCACCTCTAGCCACATGCTGCACAGATTTGCAGGTATCAGTTGTCAACACAAAAGTGGTCACAGCTGGTACAAGGAAAGACTTTTGTAAAAAGAGGGCAAAGTAAGGCAGGCCAAAGAGAGAAAAATTTTTTTCATGGGACTCAAGCACTGACATAAAACAACTTTTCAATTTCTTATATATAAGAGGGTGAAAGGCGGGCAAGGAATAGAGTGAATTGGATCGATGTGGTATACCAGGGTCGACGTGCTGTCAATGGAGTGAATCAGGGCATGTGAAGCGTCTGGGGTAAACCATGGAAAGTTCTGTGGGGCCTGCATGTGGAAAGGGAGCTGTGGTTTCGGGCATTATTGCATGACAGCTAGAGACTGAGTGTGAATGAATGGGGCCTTTGTTGTCTTTTCCTAGCGCTACCTCGTACACATGAGGGGGGAGGGGGATGTTATTCCGTGTGTGGCGAGGTGGCGATGGGAATGACTAAAGGCAGACAGTGTGAATTGTGTGCATGTGTATATATGTATGTGTCTGTGTGTGTATATATATGTGTACATTGAGATGTATGGGTATGTATATTTGCGTGTGTGGACGTGTATGTATATACATGTGTATGGAGGTGGGTTGGGCCATTTCTTTCGTCTGTTTCCTTGCACTACCTCGCAAACACGGGACAGCGGCAAAAAAAAAAAAAAATTATTTATTTTGCTTTGTCGCTCTCTCCCGCGTTAGCGAGGTAGCGCAAGGAAACAGATGAAAGAATGGCCCAACCCACCCACATACACACTTATATACATACACATCCACACACGCAAATATACATACCTATACATCTCAACGTATACATATATATACGCACACAGACATATACATATATACACATGTACATAATTCATACTGTCTGCCTTTATTAATTCCCATCGCCACCTCGCCACACATGAAATAACAACCCCCCTCCCCCCTTATGTGTGCGAGGTAGCACTAGGAAAGGACAACAAAGGCCCCATTCGTTCACACTCAGTCTCTAGCTGTCATGTAATAATGCACCGAAACCACAGCTTCCTTTCCACATCCAGGCCCCACAGAACTTTACATGGTTTACCCAAGACGCTTCACATGCCCTGGTTCAATCCACTGACAGCACGTTGATATTATATATTTATTTTTTCATTTCTTATCTTTTTATTTTATTTTGCTTTGTCACTGTCTCCCGTGTTAGCGAGGTAGCGCAAAGAAACAGACGAAAGAATGGCCCAACCCACCTACATACGCATGTATATACATACACGTCCACACACAAAAATATACATACCTATACATCTCAATGTACACATATATATACACACACAGACATATACATATATACACATGTACATAATTCACACTGTCTGCCTTTATTTATTCCCATCGCCACCCCGCCACACATGGAATAACAACCCCCTCCCCCCTCATGTGCGCGAGGTAGCGCTAGGAAAAGACAACAAAGGCCACATTCGTTCACACTCAGTCTCTACCTGTCATGTAATAATGCACCGAAACCACAGCTCCCTTTCCACATCCAGGCCCCACAGAACTTTCCATGGTTTACCCCAGACGCTTCACATGCCCTGCTTCAATCCATTGACAGCACGTTGACCCCGGTATACCAAATCGTTCCAATTCACTCTATTCCTCGCATGCCTTTCACCCTCCTGCATGTTCAGGCCCCAATAACTCAAAATCTTTTTCACTCCATCTTTCCACCTCCAATTTGGTCTCCCACTTCTCGTTCCCTCCACCTCTGACACATATATCCTCTTGGTCAATCTTTCCTCACTCATTCTCTCCATGTGACCAAACCATTTCAAAACACCCTCTTCTGCTCTCTCAACCACACTCTTTTTATTTCCACACATCTCTCTTACCCTTACATTACTTACTCGATCAAACCACCTAACACCACATATTGTCCTCAAACATCTCATTCCCAGCACATCCACCCTCCTGCGCACAACTCTATCCATAGCCCACACCTCGCAACCATACAACATTGTTGGAACCATTATTCCTTCAAACATACCCATTTTTGCTTTCCAAGATAATGTTCTCGACTTCCACACATTCTTCAAGGCTCCCAGAATTTTCACCCCCTCCCCCACCCTATGATTCACTTCCGCTTCCATGGTTCCATCCGCTGCCAGATCCACTCCCAGATATCTAAAACACTTAACTTCCTCCAGTTTTTCTCCATTCAAACTTACTTCCCAATTGACTTGACCCTCCACCCTACTATACCTAATAACCTTGCTCTTATTCACATTTACTCTCTACTTTCTTCTTTCACACACTTTATCAAACTCCGTCACCAGCTTCTGCAGTTTCTCACATGAATCAGCCAACAGTGCTGTATCATCAGCGAACAACAACTGACTCACTTCCCAAGCTCTCTCATCCACAACAGACTGCATACTTGCCCCTCTTTCCAAAACTCTTGCATTCACCTCCCTACCAACTGAAACTATGTTAGATGATTAAGGCATAATGACAATCAAATCATCCTACTGAATTTACACTTACCAGTTGGTGGCGTTGCTAAACCAACTGCAGAGGGAACAGAGCAAAATCCTGATGAGTAGGATTCCTGAGCTGACATCCCTAAGCCAACACCAGCAGAAGCATTTCTCCAAGGCACAGGTCCTGGTCCCCCAACAAGACCTGTCACCACACTTATTATCAAATCTGGTGAACATATACCATCGAGTGACCCTGTGGTTAGTTCTAGCTCCTGAAATGAATTCAATTAAATGAATAAAAAATTAAAAACAAACTCTGAAATATCACTGGTTATATGTATCAATGTGTCTATCAATATATATATCTACTTTTTCATGTATGGTTGTCACCTATATCTTTTTTTTCATACCTGATCACATCTCTTTCATTAATTATGTAGTGCCAGGAACAGACGAAGAAAGGCTACATCCATTCACATCCAACCTCTAGCTGTCATGTTTCATGCAGTGAAACCACAACTCCCTATCCACAGCCAGGCCCTACAGACTTTTCCATGGTTTACCCCATACGCTTCACATGCCCTGGTTCAGTCCACTGATAGCACATCAACCCTAATATAACACACTGATTCACTCAATTCCATGCATGCCTTTCACCTTCCTGCATTTTCTGGCCCTGATCACTCAAAATCTTTTTCACTCCATCCTTCATCTCTAATTTGGCCTTCCTGTTCTTGTTCCCTCCAATTCTGACACATCCATCCTCTTTGTCAATTTTTCCCCCTTTATTCTCTCCATCTGTCCAAACCATTTCAGCCAACCTCTCTAGCTCTCTCAACCGCACTCAATTTATCATCACACATCTCTCTTACCCTTTGATTACTCACACGAACAAATCACCTCACACCAAGTATTGTCATTAAACACTTCAGTTCCAACTCATTCTCCCTTCTCTGCACAGTCTCATTTATAGCCCATGCCTGGTATCCATATAATGTTGCTGGAACTGCCATATCTTCAAATATACCCATTTTTGCCCTCCCAGATAATGTTCCCTCTTTCCACACATTCTTCAGCACTCCCAAACCCTTCAGCTACCATGTGACTCACTTTTGCTTCCAATGCTCCATTCACTGCCATGTCAACTCTGCGGTATCTAAAATACTTCCCTTCCTCCAAGTTTTCTCCAATCAAACTCATTCTAACTAACCTGTCCCTAAATGCTAATAAACCAAATAACCTTGCTTTTACTCATATTCACTCTCATTTTCCTCCTTGCATGCACTCTTCCTAACTCATTCACCAACTTCTGCTGTTTCTCACTCAAAGCTGCCACCAGTGCTGAATCATTAGCAAACCTCAACTGACTAACTTCTCAGGTCCTCTCATCCCTCACAGACTGCATACTCTCCCATCACTCTAAAATTCTCACATTTAACTTCATCACCACTCCATCCATAAACAAACTGAACAACCATAACAACATCATACATCCCTGCTGCACACATCTCTCTCTCCCTTTCTATATACATAAAATATATTACCTATGTATTTCATTTTTTATATTTAACCATCATTTCCCTTGTATGTGAGGCAGCAACAGGAAATAGATGAAAGCAGGCACATCTGCTCATATACACACACATATATACATACACACACACACACACAAAGTACATATACATACAAAAGCACATATGTATACACATGCATATACATGCACATATATATACACATACATATACTTTCTTTCTTTGTTTCATACTATTCGCCATTTCCCGCACTAGCGAGGCAGCGTTAAGAACAGAGGACTGGGCCTTGGAGGGAATATCCTCACCTGGCCCCCTTCTCTGTTCCTTCTTTTGGAAAATTAAAAAAAAAACGAGAGGGGAGGATTTCCAGCCACCCGCTCCCTCTCCTTTTAGTCGCCTTCTACGACATGCAGGGAATATGTAGGAAGTATTCTTTCTCCCCTATCCCCAGGGATAACACACATATACATACACATATGTACACATATACATGTCCATACTTGCTTGCCATCATCCATTCATGACACCATGCTGCCCCACAGGAAACAGCCAAATGCATGAAAGAAAAGCAAAGCAATGATAAAATATACATTCTCTTCTCCCTCACACCTGATCGCTATCCCCCACATCAGCAATGCAGTGCCATGAAACAGATGAAGAAAGGCCACATCCACTCACATCTATACATAAGCTGTCATGTCTAATGCACCAAAACCACAGCTCTATATCCACAACCAGATTCTACAGTCCTCTCCATGGTTCACAGCAGGAACAGGATGAAATATTTTGGGGTGAGTTCTTTGTCTAGACTATACAATTTTTTGTCAACAGACAGTCTTTCCTAAGGTCAATTTTCATCCACGGTATAATCTCGTGCATGTAGAGTCAAGTAACACTAATTTTTTTCCCCACATTAATGAGGTACGAACAGATACAAAAACTGGAAATGAGTTTACCACTAGGCCAAGGGACAGTTGTTTAATGTTTCCCATGTCAATTTAGGGGAAATATTTGGTCAAGGCAGTGCCTGCTGGGAACACTGGGATCTGTAAGTTCAGATAGCAGTATGGCTGGAGTGAGCTTTTTACTTCTAATTAAAGGTTACTGGATTGGTACAAAGGAGAACAGATGAGAGACAGTCATTGCAGCCATGGCAGAAGTGACCTTTTAACTTCTGATTAAAGTTTACTGGATTGATACAAAAGAAATCAGATGAGAGACAGTCATTGCACTTGGACAAAACTGGGTGCCTAGCACGTTGAGGTGAGACCATATTGTGATGATTGTTGCTGACTATGATGCATTCATGGGCCACCCAGGGTTCAGCACATAGGTTCAAATCCTGGATAAGGCAGTAAGTCTGCAGTCAGGCCAACTGTTACTCCTTCCCTACAGGTTAGTTGCTAAAATGAGTACCTAGCCTATGATAGGGTAAATCGATATTCTATTTCATATCTTATTATACTTTGTTGCTGTCTCCCGCGTCAGTGAGGTAGGGCATGGAAACAGACGAAAGAATGGCCTAACCCACCCATATGCACATGTATATACATACACGTCCACACACGCACATATACATACCTAAATATTTTAATGTATACGTATATATACATACACAGACATATACATATATACACATCTACATAATTCATACTTGCTGCCTTTATTCATTCCCATCGCCACCCCACCACACATGAAATGACAACCCCCTCCCCCTGCATGCATGCGAAGTAGCACTAGGAAAAGACAACAAAGGCCACATTCGTTCACACACAGTCTCTAGCTGTCATGTATAATGCACCGAAACCATTGCAATAATGAGATGGCCTTGATTAATGCATTCTGTTGCTCATGCTGTCTCAACATTAAAAAAAAGTCATACTGTAAGGTTTATGTTGTGCTGTGAGGGAGTTCATGAACATAAAGAGAAATGTGGGGTCTATCAGGGGTTAAGAGGGTAGTGATGAATTTCTGTGGAATGCAATCATGCTGTTCTGTAAAAGCCAGTGTTCTATTTGCAAGATGTAGTATTGCACATTTAATGGTGCTTGTGCGGTGACAAGGTGCTGCAATGTAATTGTGTGGGGATGATGATTCTGGAGATCCAACACACCATCATACCATGATTCACTATACAAAGGATATTGATATAATGACTTGTAATCACATCTGACAAGATGTTGGTTTAACCACTGGTCCCACAGACAGTGTTCAGTGATCTGTTTGCTCTGATAATCTTTGGGATGGTTAGATATTCACGCTCTGGATAAGGAAAAACAAAATCAAGGAAGATGATGTGTTCAGTGATGAAACACAACAGAAACCTTGAAGAGTGAGAGCAGGGGAAAGGAAGGTTTACTCTAAAATATTTGAAGTGAAAATTACCAACTTTTATATATCATAACAGGAGCAGTTCTTGTTTCAAGAATAATATCTGCTTCGCTTTCCAGGAACCCATAAGCTGACAAAAGTTACTGATGCATCTGCTTAGTAGCACATAAAAATAATTTTCCTTAATAACAGTATACAACACTTACCTTACACATAAAGAGAATCTTGTCAAGAGCTTCAATATCTCTTAGTTGTGATAAGTTGAAGTCTCTGTAAGGTTGACCTTCAGCTAATAAAACTTTCAAAACGGATAATAATATGCCCAGTACACTAACTCTATCACCATTTTCATCCACACAGTATCTGAAATGATAGGAAGAATTTTGTTTCCATTAATCTTTAGTAGTTTGGTGTCTATACAGTCTCTAAAAACTCATCTATATCTATATCTCTGATGCCTATTTCCAACTGAACTCCCTCAAGGGGGTGGCCATGCCAATAGTCTCTCCATTACTAGTGAACACCAGTGCCTCTTCTTAGTCTTTAATGCCTCACCCTTAACAGGCCACAGGCCACTGGCAAAGGGCAACTCTAGCGGAGTGATTGCTGAGGCTCAAAACTCTTAAGATTCATGACTTTGAAAAATAGTTTTTTTGCCATCAAACACCTTACAAATATCCAAATAACTCATCTAAGTATCCCTTATCTATCTGTATATTACTGTAAACTAGGAATAATATCCAATGGTCACTCTATCTAACCACAATCCCAGAACTAAAGGATGAATACCACAATGCACTGCTCTTATAATAATCACAATGATCCTCTACATCAGCTCCATACCAGAGACAGTTTTCTCCTGTGTCTGTTAATGAATCTTTATATATTTCACATGTAAATTTTCTCACAACTAATGCTTTTCTTTATCACTACAGTCCCCATACAAAAAAATCCTTTTAGCTGTTTTTTTTTTCCAACAAATTCATGATGAGATACCCAGAAAAAATAACTAAAACCTTTTACTGTATAAGACTTATGACATGTTAGTAAAGCTGGGTTTTTCCAGCAGTTTTCCAAGATGTTACTATGCAGAGGTATGTATTATATATTTCAACACAAATGAGAAAGAGACTCTGGGTAGTTCCACATTGTTCTCCAGTTTTCCACAAACTTTTATATAGCATAGCTTGGATAATGATAAGTAAGACCTCGTAGCTGCAAAAGATTTGTTCAGCAAGAAAATGAGATCAAGTACTAAAAGCAGGAGGGGAGGAAAAATCAGGTGAGGTGTCTAAAAAGGAATCATCAGCATAAGAGTGAATAGGATTAGAAGGAGCGATCATTTATAAAGAGAGGAAAGACAGTACAAAAAAAGACAGAATTCTGAAAAACACCACTATTGATAGGATAAGTGGGCAAGTTGCTCCATCAGTGACTACTGCAGCAACACAGCCAGTGACTATGAAAAGAAATGAAAACAGCTGCTAAAGACTCTGCATACATGATCCTACTATGAAAATAGGAGCTACAATATAAAAGATATTCAGAAATTTTTCACATACTTGGTATGCTGTTCCTTTGAAAAATCACTGAAGAAAGTCTTCCAATTACTAATGAGAACATTCATAAGGTCTCGATCCACTAATATTGCTGGCACATGTGGGGCAACAGTGTAAACATCGCGGCATGCCAAGTACTGCACCACACTTGGGTGTGTACATCCATCCAGGAGAGCCTGAAAGTAAGTTCTTTATTCAACATGTCCTAGTATAGCAGCTGCAATCATTTACCCAAACTAGTAAAACAAGACAAACATATCAATTACCACATTTATTGATATTTGTAACACTTCTCTTAGCCCAATGATTAAGATACAAAGGAAGAAAATTAAAAGTTAAATAAGGTGTTTTATGAAAAATATATAATAATTTCAAATAAAAGAAACTAACTACACATTTTGTCTTTCTTTTACTAGTGTTCATCTTTCCTATTTCAGTTTGGTAACATCAAGAAATGAGAATTTGATGCAAAATACTCACTTTTCTCCTTTCTCTGTTCCTCCTTTTTAAAAATCATAATATTGAGAAGTAAGGATTTCCATAATCCAATACTTCCAACTCTCTTAAATACCTTTTACATCAAGGAGATAAAAAATTGATATCTTTTTCTTCCATATCCTCTGAAATATTGAGTAGAGAAAGTCATTCTCGGTGATAATGAGGGTACATCAAGTATAAGTTACATCAAAATTGTTTAAAGTTTGTACACTGGGTAGTGTGGAGGATAATGCAAGGGTCTTAAAGCAAGAGGCAGGTCTCAGGCATACTGGGTAGGGGAGGTAAATCACATAGAGTTTGCAGATGACACAGTTCAAGAGAGAAACTCCAGGATCTGAGAGCACGGTTTAAGGGAATATGTGAAAGGAGGAGAAAGGTGAAACTGAATGTCAACAAATGTATGGTAAGTGAGATGCAACAAGATGGGACAAGGTGGTCTGAAACCAAGTATAAAGGGAGAAAACCTGGAGGAAATGAAGTGTTATAAATGTATGAGTGGACTTGACAGTGAATGGAAGCGAGTTGTCCTAGGTACAAAAAGGTACAACAAGCATGTGGAAACAGATAATGTCAAACTGGGCAAAGATGGGTTTGCTGAAAGGTATAATGATACTAAAAGTATTGTTTGTACAAGAGGCTTGGGCCTTAAATCAAAAGAACAGAAGAGGGTAGACATGTTGGAAATAAAATGCCTTAGGATGGTTTGTGGAGAGATGGGTTGATCAGGCAAGGAAAGAAGTGAATGCCAATGTAAGAAAGAGGTGTGGCAGTAAGCAGAGTAAGAGTGAGAGAGCTGACCAGCGTGTGCTGAAATAGTTTAGACATATTGAGACGATATAAAAAGAAACTGATTAAAAGGATATATGTGTCAGAAGTGGAGGGAGCAAAGGGGAGAAAAAGACCAAGAGGGAGATGTGAGAATGGAGTGGGAGGCTTTGAGCTATCATGGCCTGAACACTAAACAACATGAGAAGAGTGCACAAGACAGAATGAATTAGGGAATTGTGTTATACAGAGGGTGACATGCTGTCAATGGACTGAATCAAGGCATATAAAATGGTCAAGGAAAACCACAGAGTGATATGAGAGGCTTAATCTGATTTCAGTGTATCATACATGAAAGCTAGAGAATGGATGAGAGCAAAGGAGGTCACATCACCTGTTCCTGGTCCTACTTTGCTGAAGCAGGAAATCCTGAATTAGTGTGAAAAATAATCTGTGAGCTACATTACCTTATCTTCCTGTAATATTTCAGAAGCCAACCATGTCCATAGGGGAGGACCATAGGTCAAACAATATGGTGATGTGTGTGTGCACTTCCTGGGTAAGTACAAGACAAATATGGAGTATATACATGCTCAGTGTCTTCAAGGGTAAGGTTGCATCTTGGGGCATGAATGTCTTGCGATACAGTGAATCAATATATATTATAGTGCTAGAAAGATGGGTAGTGTCCAGATTGCAAATGAAATATGTAAACTTGTATATGTCAGGAGATTTTGGTTTGAGGCAAATGTATGTCTCATGAAGCAGTGTTTAAGACTGGGTTAGGACGGCAGATATCTAATGCTTGTTGGGTTATTTCATTGAATGTTTTGTCAGTCTTCTTTGTATAGGTTGGTGAAGTGTAAAGTGGAGGTAGTTTTTTCACTTCTGCTTGGGGGTTGGTGGTTGGTTATGAAGAGTTTGGAGAAGAAGGTCCAGTTCTTTTGCTAAGAAATAGCCAACTTGTTGAGGGTGAAATTATATCAGAAATATTTTTGTTTCATTGTGTAGGTGCTGAATGTTTGTTGTTGCTAGGCAGCCAATAACTGTTCTTAGCCAATGATTGTTCTAAGTGCTCTGTTATGTGTGGTTTGTACCTATGATTTATTTTCTTTTCACTTGGTGGATAACCACAAACATGAGGCATAGTTTAAGGTGGAGCAAGGTATTGTAATACTGACCATGGGATCATATGTTGGCACTGAGGGATCTGAAAGCAAAAATGGGTGATGTGGCAATTTTGGGTTTCAGTGGGGGCATGGACTTCCCAGTGTACATGAAACTTGGGAACAGCTTACTGATATATGTGGTAAAAAAGATTGGTGACTGGAAATATCTGGTTTAAAATAAGATGCATACGTAAGTGTACATGCATGCGTGACGGTTGAGGGGTTAACAGGTATTCCTGAATTATGTGCTAACTGATAGGCATGCACACAGGAGCATCAGGTGAGATAACTGATCATTTCTTGGTAAAGGTGGTTGTGAAAATCTGAAAATATTTCAGAAAAAGAGTGTATAACATTTGTAAATGAAGTGATAAATGTGAGCAAGCTCAGAAAAGAAGCCTGTGTACAGAGATACCATGAGGATTCAGTGAAGAGCGGCACAAAATGGGAGTAAATGAAACAAGGCAAGTTGGAGAGGAATGGAAGGTTTTTTAGCAAGTAATGTTTGTGTGTGCAGGTGAAGTGTGAAAGCTGGAGATTGGTAGTGATCAAATACGGATGCTTGTTGTTTGTTCTTGACATGTCTGACATAAATTCAACCTGCACCCTCTTATAAATATAAATGGTCAACCACTTTCACTCTACAAAACTAACCACATAGTACACTCACAACATTCACTCCCCACACCACAAATATCAACACAAACAAAATATCCTTAGAACACTTACTGCCACAGTTTTGGGCAGGGAAAAGAACCCCTTATTTTCCTCTACAAACAATGCATCTGCTCCACCTTAAACTACACATCATCTGCCAGGCCATCTATCAGGTCAAAAGCAAACATAAAAAAGCTGCAAACTACACAAAACAGGACACTCAGAGCATTTACTGGCTGCCCAGTAACTACAATTATTCAAAATCTGCATTAAACAAAAATTATTCCAATACATCTCATGTCAACATGCAAAGCACTCAGTTATTTGCCACAGTATTAGATCTCTCTTACCCCAAACCACCACACAAACCACCACCAAATCCAAGGAGAAAAATAAAAGGCTTACCCACTATTTTACACTTTGGCAACCTGTATTTACAGAACCCCTTTCCCCAATACACATGACACTGACAGAACATATACACACTATAATAACTCAACAATCACCAAATAACCATCCTTCCAAGCCAATCTTAAATTCCATATCCCAATACATATACCTATTTCAAACTACTCTAGCTGGGCATGTACAAATCACACTTTCTTATCTGTGTCCTGGATGTCATCCATCTCTCCAGCATTACAAAAACTAATTCAATATATCACAAGACCAGTCATGCCATAGATGCAACTTCCATACAAAAATATAGAACACTTACTCTTCAACTGTCCTCCAATCACCTCAACAGACATACATCGCCACATAAATTCCATTCCTATTTACATCAGCATTACCTCACATGGATCATGTGCAAACTGGAAGAGATATTTCATGAGCACCAATTTTGCACATATATCTACAAAAGATAAGAAGACTGTCTTATATTTCCCAAAATAATTCACAGAGTTATTACTCAGACCTGTACCTCAGTCATAAAACTCATCAAATACTCTCAGAGTGTCTAGGACCTGAGATCACTTAGGATGCAGAAAAATCTTTCAACCTTTTAAGCCACCATCTGAACATGTATGTGCTTAAAATCATGCACAAAGCAAAAATCTGACCTATCATGTTTAAGCTCACAAAATATCATAGGAAAAAAAAAAGTCATCCTGTGTTTAAAAGAACAATCTCTTCCTTCTCCCTTAGTATTCCTTTTCTGAGCAATTTCAGCCAACTATTGTATCAATATTCATAATTTCTACTAAATCATGGTGACAATATATAATCATGAGTCAGAGATGCATGATCAATTTTAGCAGCGAGTGTTCTGGTTAAATATAATTTCAATTCAAACCTAATATGTAAATTCGATATGCAGGTTTGCAACATACCATACAAAGAAAAATTATAAATTCAATATACTGAAATAATAAGTCAATCTCGTGCAAATAAAATTCACATTAAATTTTAAGTACCTAAAATGTTTTTCTTCATCCCAGTTTGCCACTTCCCAAACAGCACAGTAGCACCAGGAACAGATGAGGAAATGCCTCATTGGCTCTCATCCACCCTCTGGCCATCATATATGAAGCATCAAAACCAGACCCAAGCTCCACAGACTTTTCCATAGTTTCCCCTGACCACATCATATGATAAGGTTCAGCCCAATGACAGCAATTCGCCCCATATATAACAAATTTTTGCAACCAGGTCTATCCTTTGCACACCTCACATTCTCCTGCATGTTCAGGCCCACATAACTCAAAGCATCATATACTCCATACTTCCACTCTCATCTTTGACTTTCATATCTTCCACTATCACATACAGCCTTGAAGGGACCCAGTGGTCTGTTGCAGTTTGGCTCTCTTTGTACTGTCAGTATCTGTCTCCCAACTGTTCCCTCCATTTTTGACAAATACATCCTCTTAGTCAGACTCTCTTCAATCATCTTCTAAATGCGTCCAAACCACTTTAGTACACACTATTAATCTTTCTCAATTGTACTCAGCTTACTACCACACCTATCTCTTACAATATCATTCCTCCTATCAATCCTCCTCACAACACATACTGTCCTTAAGCATTTCATTTTCAACACAAACCCTCCTCTCTTCATTTCTATTACAATACCATGACTCACACCTATACATCATCAATGGAACTGCCTTACCCTAAAGCATGCCAATCTTTACTATCTGCACTTTCCTAAAACCTATACCATGATAATTTTCTTCATTTTTCATATGCTCTGGTACACTGTACATAAATCACTTACCTTTATAACCTGAACTCCAGGGCATGATAATGGAGACAGAAGAATCCGAAATATAAGGGAGCTACCATGCAATCCTTCATACTGAGCAGCCAACTGGGGTGATGTGTGGATGCAGTGCACAAGCAACCTTAATGCCACTGCCTGTTCATGTTCTTTTGATCTCATTTCTACAAGCTGTTGGTGTAAACAAATATTTTTCTATTGAAAACAAATTTTCTTTTATATCAAAAAAATTATTCTAATTATATAAATGGCCAGACAGAAGCACTACCTTATCATACCTTGGTGGACTCATGAGTCAGGTATACTCTTAAAACTTCTTTCTTTTCTTTCTTTCAAACTATTCGCCATTTCCCGCGTTAGCGAGGTAGCGTTAAGAACAGAGAACTGGGCCTTTAAGGGAATATCCTCACCTGGCCCCCTTCTCTATTCCTTCTTTTGGAAAATTAAAAAAAAAATAATAAGAGGGGAGGATTTCCAGCCTCCCGCTCCCTCCCCTTTTAGTCGACTTCTACGACACGCAGGGAATACGTGGGAAGTATTCTTTCTCCCCTATCCCCAGGGATAAAACTTAAGACTCAAAAAATATATCAAATGAACAATGAATCTATAGCTATCAAATGTCTAGTCTGCAAACCAGCAAATCATGAAAATCAGTTTATGAAGAATTCTCTCTAACTATACTTTTTACATAAAATCAGTGGACAGAACAGACAGTTACCAAATCTGAGAGGCCTATGGTATTGACGGTTAACACAAATCAGGAACAATAGACCACCTAGTGATGAGGTGTGGTATGAATAAAATGGACAGAGTGAGAAAGAAATCTGGAGGTGAAACATATGAATATGTAATTGTGCTAAGAGTGTATAGTCAGAAGATGGGCTTCATGTCCTGAAACAGACTTCTGAGCCAACACATGGAAAAATCTGCATAGGATCTAAGCACCTGTCCAGAAGCTGTTTGGACAAAAGGATCACATGAAAAAGCTTCTATACATATATTCCCACCATCTTCATCACCACTTACAGTAACTTGTCTGCAGCTAGCCCATGACACAGAATGTGCAGCTATAACTGACATGGTGCCTAAGGGCCATTGAGAGATGGCAAGCTCTAACATCCCATCTCTTTTCGCCAGCAATCAAAAGGCACAGTGAATAATGGAATGAAAGCATATCCTCCCTATTCTGTCCTGTTCAAGCTAAGTAAAGATACTTTCAAAACTTTAAAACGACTCTTTACCTTAACAACAATTCATATGCACTAATTATCTCAATATCATAAAACACTCTATAAGCAGGTCAGTCATCAGATGATCATCCTTTTCTGAACTATACAATATCTACACCTTATACAAGTTTATAACCCAAATCAGTTTTCCTAATACCTATCAATTAATTAAAAGAGAAAACAGTCTTTCTTGTAGTACATTCAATGTTCTCAACTTAGAAAGGCAACAAAAGGAAAAAACAGAATAATATACTAAAATATACATTCTGAATTATCAGCCAAAGATTTTCCTATGCTGATGATATGTATTCTGATTTAGAAACTGGTGTACTGAAACAACAATATACTACGAATCACTCAACTTCCTAATTTAAAGTTACAAAAGATGCACTCATCTTATCCTTCATATGTAAGGTAAACGTATAAAAATACATGTAACTTCATAATGTAACAGATTAACGTCCTCTTAATAATTTGGAGATTGCACTCCGAAAACAACCCAATTATCTTCTTGAAGGTCATGGTAATGATATGTTAGTGCTTCCTGGGTTTAGAGCAAAGACTACGATTCTGGTAAAAATTAAGTTAATGTTTTTACATGTTTACCTTTATTTATTCATTTATTATACTTTGTCACTGTCTCACACATTAGCGAGGTAGTGCAAGGAAACAGACAAAAGAATGGCCCAACCCACCCACAAACACATGTATATACATACATGTCCACACACAAACACACACACAGACATATACATATATACACATGTACATAATTCATACTGTCTGCCCTTATTCATTCCCACTGCCACCCTGCCACACATGAAATGACAACCCCCTCCTCCCGCATGTGTGCGAAGTAGCACTAGGGAAAGACAACAAAGGCCACATTCGCTCACACTCAGTCTCTAGCTGACACGTATAATGCACCGAAACCACAGCTCCCTTTCCACATCCAGGCCCCACAAAACTTTCCATGGTTTACCCCAGACGCTTCACATGCCCTGCTTCAATCAACTGACAGCACGTCGACCCCAGTATTCCATATCATTCCAATGCACTCTATTCCTTGCACGCCTTTCACCCTCCTGCATGTTCAAGCCCCGATCACTCAAAATCTTTTTCACTCCATCTTTCCACCTCCAATTTGGTCTCCCATTTCTCCTCATTCCCTCCACCTCTGACACCTTTATATTTAGATATTTTGATCTTAAATAGAAAATCATCCAAATCAATGAACAATCACACATGCACATGTCTACAACTCATATATATATATATGTATATATTCTATATTCAAGGTTGGTTTAATAAAAAGTATTCTAAAGATTATTCTCTGGAAAGCCTACTCTGAAGAAGTTATTGGATCTTACATAACTTCATGGTTTTGACACATCACTGATATCAAAATAAAACATTACTTACAAAGGCTTCATGAATCATATTCTTTAAGATTCTAGGATAATCAAATACAAAGTTACTGGTATGTAACAAAACAATTTCTGGGTA